>NC_056572.1:13623329-13723329 GCF_018340385.1 Cyprinus carpio | reverse complement strand
ATTTTCATGCCACTTTATTTGAAATTAGCGCGGGCCGCCTATTGAGAAACCCTGATGTACATCAATCACAGTGCATTGCAGTAAACAATATCCATATATATTCCACCTACTATCACTCTGTACCTGTAGGCATACCTACTGCAGTATTTATATAACAATAAACACGGAAAAAGCTCTCTCTATTCGTAGCTTTCCAGCTGTCTAATCCCTTGTAGGTGTGTTTTGTCATCACAACACCCACATGGTGGTTGTATTTCCTTTTAGCCGTCATCTTGTGCCCCCGTTCCTCCCTCTTCTCCAGCTCTGGCTTTTTTGTAACAGCACTATGTCTATTTTAACAGTAGGAGTGGCTGTTGGCTCACTGCATGTCTCTCTTGTGTGTGTGTGTGTGTGTGTGTGTGTGTGTGTGTGGTTTTTAGCCTCCTCTGCCCTGTTGCCCTCTTCCTCTCCTCCTACACTGTTTCCCTGCTCTCTAATTTCACAACCTCGCGAATATTGATCCAGTTTATGTTCCTGGAATATGCTGAGTTTTTAACCAGAATGACGACACGGTGGAGCGAGCGATCTATAATGACAAGCTTAATTGGATTTGTATGGCATGCTGAATTCTGAATCTCTGGCTCTGTGTCTAATATGTTTTTCTTCCCTATTAACCTCTCTCCACTCTTCACTGCATGGTCACAGGGTCAGTTCTGTGCATGGCTCCTGCTAGCAGCATTGGTAGGTTCCTCCTCTTCCTGTCTGTCTGTCTGTTTGTTTTCCTCACCTCATGTAGAGATGTAGTCGCTTTTGCAGGTGATTTGAAGCTCAGTAGACTATGACTGTCATGTCACACAAACTGTCAGGTCAAATTCGCACCTGTAGATGGAATCTGATCAGTGCATCTGTTTTCTGCTTTATTATGCTTCTATTCATCTGCAAGAGCACTTGTTTGAAATATTTACATTTCTCTTTCTGGGGTTTCGCAATTTACAGTATTTTTAAATCATTATTAATTATTTTCAGTGGTATTTAATGTTATAATTATTTTATAGTATTTCTGTATATTTTATATATCCATATTCTTCAGTTTTGATTTTATCTCAAAATCTGTTTTTTTTTTTTTTTACATTGGCTGATTTTTACATTATTATTCTGAGGAAGTAGTATTTATTATAGGAATTCATATTCAATCTATTTTAAATGATTTTTTTTGATTTGGTTTTAACAGTTATTATTATTATAGGAATTATGTGTTTTATATATTTAGATCTCTTTTAATTATTTCAGATTCTAATTTTTTACACTGACATTTATGTGATTATTATTTTAGTGTTGTAAAGTTTATTTTTATTTATATTTATATGTATTTTACACATGCACACACACACACACACACACACACACACATATATATATATATATATATATGGTGTGTATATATATATATATATATATATATATGTATAATATATGTGTATATATATATATATATGTATATATATATATATATATTATATATATTGTATATATATATATATATATCTATATATATATTATTATATATTCATTATAAAATTGTTAACAGTTGATTTTATTATTGTTTCTATTATTATTAATATTACATTTTATGTTTATTCATATTATTCATTTTACATTTTTGCAGTGGTCTTTTAAAGTTTACGTTTTATATATTTATAAATAATTTATGAATTCATATATATATTATTATTATTATTTTTTATTTTTTTTACAGTGGCTAGTATTATTATTATTAGTAGTATTGTAAATATTACTCTTATTATTACCATCTTCATCAATTCATTGTTTTAAACTGTCATTTAAACCGTTATTTAAACAGTATTTGTGTGAAAACACCAGATCCAAGCAAACAGGCTGTGAATAATAGGCTTGTGTACGACTGATTGGGAAATTTGATCAGTTTCCTAGAGAAATAGCCCGCTTGATCATACATGACCACACAAATGGCCATTCTGTGTAGTTTGCCGTAGATCATACTATCAATACTTGAAGTCTCGCCCGATCCGAGCGTGGTGGGCTAACAGCATGTGTAACTCTATCACCCGCACTAACCACTCATGACTTCTCTGGGTACAACTGATTATGGTGATAAATTTCCTTGAGGTGATTATAATCAGCCTTTTTCCTCTTCTTTTTTTTTTCTTTCCTTATTTTGTTTTGTTTCCCATGCTTCTCTCGCTTTGCATCGTGATTGCATGCCATCTGCTGGTTTAACCTAATGATGGCTCGCTGCTCTGTAATATACACCATTGCTAAACAACAAAACCAAAAAACAAACTACAAAATCCTTACCAACCAATCAAACACCTGTTGCCATGGTTTCCATAATGCTCCACCTACCTGTTCATTGCTTCCATGGTTCCCTTCCTGAAAAAGTACCCATGATGTACAGTGCTACGCCTGCTACTGTCTCTGCAGCAACAACTCCTGCCACAAGTGTCCCCTACGCAACAACAGCACCAGCCAATCAGGTTTGCTCCTTTTAAAAGCTTTCTTTCATAAATCCCCGAGCTCTGAATAAGCACTTTGCTACAAATTCATTCCGCTGTCGCCATGGCGATCGCAAAGTCTCCCAGCAAAATTGCATTTGCGCTCACGACGGTGCTTATTCAGAGCTCGCACATTGGCAAATAGTAGTTGTGTTGTGTTGCATTATTTTCTCTTTTTGTTCTGCATGTCCTTGCTTTTGTTTTGATGTCAAGATATCCTTCCTCATCTATACATACACACAAGCTAAAAATAGACCCGTTCACACACACATACACCACTCCATTCTAGTCTGATTTCCATTAATCTGCCACTTTATGTCTGCGTCACGGGGTTCAGGAAAGCAGGGAGAAGGTGAGTTGCACTAACAATGGTGCTGTAGGAGGGAATCTGCACCGGCAATTACAATGTCAGACTGAGAGTAGCCACAGACTTGCTTATTAACTCCGTTGTGCACAAATGAACACCATTTCATGTGTTTTTAGGCAAATTCAGAGGTCAAAATGCACTCAAAATAGTTGTAGTGTTATAAAAGATCAGCATCTTTTATCAGTTCCCACCATGCACGCTCAGACCACTCCCATTCTTTTGTATTGTTCGCTGGAGGGTCACATAAGGAGACTTTAAGGGCTTTCCCACTTCTGTCCTTCTTAAATGGAGGTTCGCTGGAGGGTCACATAAGGAGACTTTAAGGGCTTTCCCACTTCTGTCCTTATTTTATTGATGCTTTCTGTAAACTGGGACGTTGAGGGCTATTTGTAGTCTTGTCACGTGAAACTGAACCTGTTTCCTGATGGGCTCTTGGCAGACGGTTTGACACTCTTTAGCACCACCTGGCAGGAGAATGAAGTACAGCACGGGGTTAATTGAGCATAAAAGATGTAGTTCATACAATTTTTTAATTTTACAGTATCTTTATTAATCAGTTAGGTTTCTGCATAGAGCAACAAATCTTGACGTTGAACATGAATCTGTGTTTGCAGCCCGTTTTTACTTAAAGGGATACTCCACCCCAAAATTAAAATTTTGTCATTAATCACTTTCCCCCATATTGTTCTAAACCCTTAAAAGCTTTGTTCATTTTCGGAACACAATTTGAAATATTTTGGATGAAAACCAATAGGCTTGAGACTGTCCCAGTAAGAATGGTGCCTAAACATTTAAATAACATTGTCAAGGTCCAATAAAAGGTATGAAAGTATTTTAGAATTTACAGCGCTTATCCTTGTGGCGCGGATGACAACATAAGAGCATACACAGCATATGGTGATATTGATCAGACATCGCTCACAGAGGAGACCGTTGACAAAGGAATTGTTGAATAGGTCATTTTTTTGTTTTCTTCGCTTACAAAAAGTTTGTTTAAACGGAGCCTTCTGTCATAACCCAGCATTGCACGTTTGATGGCAGATGGAGGAAATTCTGACGACGACTTTCATACCTTTATGGACCTTGACACTGAACCTGTTTCCTGGGGGCAGTCTAGGGGCTTCCGACTCTTTAGCGCCACCTGGTTTTGAATCCAAAACCGGCTTAATTGTGAGCCGAATATGAACAAAGCTTTTACGGGTTTGGAACGACATGGGGGTAAGTGATTAATGACAAAATTTTCATTTTGGGGTGGAGTATCCCTTTAATACGTAATACCTAACTTGGTAAGAGTGCTTTGTTTTTGAGAAATTTTCACAATTATTTTTAAGTTGGTTTGCAATTTACAGTATTTTAAAATTCATTGTTTATGACAATAATAATATATGTACAAAATGTTTAATATTTTAATAAAAATAGCATTTTAAGTTAATTGTATTAATTGTAATTAATAAAAATAATAAATAATTTACTGCTTAACCACTATTAATTAATTATCAAAATAGTTTTATTATGAATAATAATTAATTAAAAACAGTACATTTCAAAACCACAAAAAAAAAGTGAAAATGCCACATTTAAAATAAAGATTTTGTTAATAGTAATGGTTTAAGATAATATTTTATTTAATGACATTATTTTAAAATTCATTATTATTAATAACAATAATATTATTAATAATAAATAATGCCATGACATTTATTTTGATAGTATTTAATAATCAAAAAAACAACAGAGTATTTTAGTATTAATAATAATAATAATTTTAAAATACTTTAAATGTCAAAACCCTAATAGATGATAAAAATAATAATAGTTTATATATATATATATATATTTTTTATATATATATATATATATATATATATATATATATATATATATAATTTTTTTTATGTATTATTTATTATATATCATTTTAGTATTCTATTATATTGTTAAATTTTTATATTTTTTTTTTGTTATGTTTGATTTTGTTACCTATAATTTGAATATTTAAATAAATATATAAAAAATGAATTTGATAGTGGATTTGATATTGGTATTAATATGTGTTTTGGAAGGTGTTTGTGATGTCATTAGTAATGTAAGTCATTTAACAAAATCATTTCATTTTGATTCAAGATTATGATCTATTTTATTATTATACATTTATTATTTAATTTTATTCATTTATTGTAAGGCCAGAAACAAATTAAGAAAATAAATATTTTAATTTAATGTTGGCTTGAAATGTGCAAAACTAATGCTTTTTAAAATACATCAGTTAATATTTACGTAATACGTTTAACCAGTGACTTGAGACTCATGTTTGTTCTTAGACGTAATATAATACAGGTTTTGAGAGTTGAAGACTGAAGACAGAGGCCTTTTCTCTGGTGTTTGCGTCAGTCTCAGACCCAGACAGACAGAAGCACCAGCGGCCGCTGAGTCATCGCTGCAAGCGCTAATCTCACACACGAGTTTAATTATGCAGAGAGAGAGAGAGAGAGAGATGGACCACGGGAAAGTGCGTTTATGCAGAAACGAACGCTTGACTGCTGCAGATTTGAGGTGACGACTTTAGCTTGAAGCAGATGAACGCAGGTCACGTTATAATCTACTGAACTGACACTCTCAAGTGTTCAGTGGCACTCGGAGGCCTTTGGTTTCTGAACCGACGGGACGTCCCTGGCCTGTGCACCTCCCCGCGGGGTGTGAAGAGTTCACGGGTTGAGACGTGGCTGCGGGACGCCCGTGTCAGATGTAGAGCAGCAGCGCCCTCTCCTGGACACAAAGACTGGGGACTTAGCGAGATATATTGCGTCTACTTATTTAAAACTGCTGTCAAATTATAAGAAGACTTTTTATTTACTGTAGTCTTTCTGTGTTTACTTGATATTCAAAATAATGTATATATTTATATAACCCCGTAGCTATAATAATATCAATTTTTTAAAGACCCCATGTTTTATTTTGTATCTTTTAAATATTTTTCTATAATAGTTATCATAAAAAAAATGTTTTAACAGATATTCCTCATTTAAAAATTTAAAGCTGTAGTAGAATTAATTTTTAATTCTATATGAATTCTTTATATTTATTATTGAGATGAATAATTGATAAGAAAATAATATATTTACTTATTTTATTATATAAATTATATAATAAAAGTAAGTAATAAAATAGGTAAATTATTTTGAAAAAAATATATAATGTATTTGTTATTCTTTTAAAATGTGTTTTAAAATATGTATTTATGATTATATAAATTACAATAGTTATTTTATGTGTGTGGATATATTATACAAACACACACACACACACACACACACACATATATATATATAAATGAAATAAATTTAGATTTAGATTATTATATTTTATGACATTTTCTGCTGATAAATAGTCAAAAATGCATAATAAAATATTAATTTAAATAATGTATGTATTATTGTTTTTAATGTGTATTTAAATTATTAGCATGTTTACATTATGCACTATATTCATATAAAATTATTTACATTATAAATTACAAAAGTATAAATTCTAATAATTAATTCTATTACATAGTTGTGTTTAAATGAATAAACAATTATTATCAATAGCAAGCAGCATATCATAGTTTGTCACTGTCTTAATTAATCCCTCATTTATTTGTTGCCCATCTGTCAGAAGCAGCTTTGCTTTGTTTTTTTTTTCTGTTGTTGTGATTTATTTAGGTTGCTGATTTGTGTGTTTTTATGTGATAGTGGTATAGTTATCTGGTTTTCTGTTTTTAAAGAGTGTTCTTTAAATACAGTCTGAAATAATTGATATATTAGCTGAACCTGACTGACATCACATACATCCCGATCCAACACGACACAGAGTCGCTTCTCTACACCAGCATCGTCTCACTGGGCTCTGTGTAACCTGCATGAACCCTCTCTGGCCTTGCTTTCCCATCATGCCGCGGTGCAGCCGGCTATCAAGCTTCCACATTGTCGCTTTGCCTTAGTGCTCTGCTCTCAATGCTGACGGTGTTTCATAGTAACTTTCCTCATTTTGTGACTAAACTAGGGTGCCACATGCTTCCTGATCACTGCGCTTCTACTGTTTGGCTTGGGCTACTTCTGGAATACATATCAAGACGTTTTGGATCCAGACAAAATATTAGTTATCCTGGGAAACTAGACCAGCTTTCATAAAACAGTACTATTTATAAATGATGTATGTGACCCTGGACCACAAAACCAGTCGTAAGGGTCGATTTTTTAAAATTGAGATTTATAAAACATTTGAAAGCTAAATAAATAAGCTTTCTGTTGATGTGTAGGACAAACTTTGGCTGAGATGCAACTATTTAAAAAATCTGGAATGTGAGGGTGCAAAAAAATCTAAATATTGCAAAAAAAAGTTGTTCAAATTAAGTTCTTAGCAATGGATATTATTAATCAAAACTGAAGTTTTGATATATTTACGGATGGGAATTTACAAAATATCTTCATGGAACATGATCTTTACTTAATATCCTAATGATTTTTGGCATAAAAGGAAAAATTTATAATTTTGACCCATTCAGTGTATTGTTGGCTATTGCTACAAATATACCTGTGCTACTGATGACTGCTTTTGTGCTCCAGGGTCACATATGATGTTTATGATGCAGTTTGATGGGTTTACTGTACTGTGGTATTTACAACATCATGCGTGCAGAAGAATGAAATCCTGACACTGAATGCAGATGGACGTTAGTCGGTGAAAATAATAATGCATCTACATACGAAAAGACCAAAATATTGTACTGTGACCCGATGCTGTTTAAGGGGCATTGAATATGAATAGCATACAGGTACTAGTAGACTACTGCGAATACTAAAGTGATCAGTATGCTGATTTTCTCTATGCATTGAGTGCATTGATTGGGCTGCCAAAAGCTGATATTTTGTCGTAAAATTATATTAAAATGATAGCGAAGATGAAATGAATGAAAGTTTAGGGTCAGTATTTTTAAATTTTCACATTTTTTAAATAATTTTATTTAGCAAGGATGCATTAAATTGATCAAAAGAGACAGTAAAGACATTTATAATGTTACGAAAGATTCAAATGAGTGCTGTTCTTTAAAGAATCCTGAAAAATAAGATGTATCACGGTTTCCACAAAAATATTGGGCGGCACAACTGTTTTCAACACTGATAATATGATGATTTCTGAAGGATCATGTGACTCTGAAGATTGAAAAAATGCAGCTTTGATCACAGAAATGAATTACATTTGAACAGATATTCACATAGAGTTAATTTAAAGTAATTATATATATATATATATATTTTTTTTTTTTTTTTTTTTTTTTTCAAATAAATGCGACCTTGATTAACATACGAGACTTTAAAAGCTCTAAACTTAATTTCTGAAGTATTTTTTCACTTTCTTCCTCAACAGAAGCTTGCAAACAAGACGCACACTTTTTCTCCAAATCCTCTGCATTCGCTGCTTTCCACACCTGAGAACACTAAACATGACTTTGAGTCAGCATTTGAGTCACTACCGTACAAACGAGAGCTCATATTAACTATATTGTAATGTATACGATCATTTTTAAGAATGCAGTTCAATAGATGATGTCGTATACATTAAATTAAAAGCAGACGTCACGTAGCTGTCAATCAGAGCACTAAAGACCGACTGTGATGCTTCTTAACGAACCTTTACTAACATTCAGATGCCGTTTTGTGTTTTTTCCCCCTCTGTTTGTGCAGATCATCTTGAAGTAAACCACAGAAGAGGAACAACGGGGTGTCAGGAAGCTGCTTTGAGAAACCCAAAGAGATCCCAGTGTAAATACGACCTGCCCTCCTCCCCTTTAGAACTACAGCAACCTGCATGCTAAAGCGTAACACACAGAACACAAAAACACACGCCGTATACCTGTTATGCTCGGAAAAGTGACTCAACCGGTTTCTAACTTAAAACAACGAGACTAGAAAATATATATGAGTATATATAAATATATATGTATGTTAATGTACAGCACGTTTCATAGAGGCATAAGTGAGATTTCATCTGAATGATCGGTCACCCGTCAGATAATGTGTATTTTTCTCCCATAGTTGATTTAAATACAAATGCACAATGAGTGGGCGATGAGCTAGGAAACACACACTCAGATAGTTTGCACTGTCGGATATAGTGCTTAATAATAAGTGCTTGATTGTCTTGAACGGGAGGACGTCTCCTGCAGAGTATGTCTTAAACATCCCCATGCACCCTCTAGATAGGGGAAGGAGGGATTTTGTTTCTTGTTTTAATTCACAAAAACACCGAATGTCACACGGCGGACACACAGAAGATTGTCTAATGGTCAAAATGGGCCTCCCTTCTTGGACTCGAGCGGTCTTTCGGAAAGATGTTATTCCCAACTCTTCATCCCCACTGGCCAAAGAAAGGTTTACAAGGACACAAAGCGCATACCAGTCGAAAACCTGTCAGCGTCGCAAGAGCGAATGTGGCAAACCGCGTGCCATGCAACCACGTTTCTGTCTGCGTCTCTGCTAAAGGACTGTGTTTTACTCCTTTCTTTTTTGTTTTTAAATGGACGCTGAATGATTTTGATGTGTCTGTGGAAACACTGGCCATCAGGGAGTCGACTCTGGCTTCTATCCCGTGCCAAGGGCTTACATTAAACTGGAGAGCTGCTGTAAACAAACTCGTACACACTCATACACGAGATGGACTTCTCCAAATTGTCTGGGGCCTGTTTGTAGTCCCACTCACACAGTGCCCAGTGAGCAGAAATGACGAGGGGGAAACGTTGCAGTAGACGATCTTTGACACGTTGTGAATGGAGGGTGCTGTGCTCTCGCCGATAATCCTGTTTTATTTGATAAACAGTAGAAGTGCCTAAAAAAATATATTTTACACAGCGAGCATCTTGAGAAGATGATTTTATGTGGGGTTGGGGGTTATAAAAACATTCAAAGCAAAGCTCCCGAAATGATTTTGGCCAGACGAGTGATGAAAACAAAACAGAAGTTAAATGCATTTCATGCACATCATGGTCTGTTTCATTACACAATGTTGATGTTGCTAGAATCGGTGCGAGACGGCGGAGGCAGAATGTTTGTTTTGTTGTACGGTGTTAGCTTTTATGCTTTCTTGGAGTAGCTGACTTTGGAAATGTAAGGACCTTGGAGCTCAATGTCTGTAACACACGTGAAGTTTTGAGTTTGGTAAACGATTGTCATTGCGGTGTGTTCTTAACCAGTTATGTGGACTGTCTCTTAAAGGGACAGTTCACCCAAAAATTTACATTTGCTGAAAATGTACTAACCCGAGATGTAGATGAGTTTGTTTCTTCATCAGGTTTGGAGAAATCTAGTATTGCATCACTTGCTCACCAAAGGATCCTCTGCAGTGAATGGGTGCCGTCAGAATGAGAGCTGATAAAAACATCACAATGATCTTACAAAGTTATCCACAGCACTCCAGTCCATCAGTTAACATCTGGAGAAGTGAAAACTGCATGTTTGTAAGAAACATGGATCATTAAGATCTTTATTTTTTTTTTTAATCCAAACTCTCCATAATAACACTTCCTCCAGGGAAAGAGTGGTCTGGTCTGAATCAGGAGAGAAATCTGCACAGATTAAGCACCGTTTACAAGCCAAAACAGCTCTAAACAAATATGTGAGGATTTTGATGTGAGAGACAACAGAAGATGGAGATTCCTCCACTGGAGGAAGTGTTATTATGGATTATAGACTCATATTTCAACCAAAAAGTAATGGTTTGATGTTAAAAACATCGTTATAATGGATTTGTTTCTCAAAAACATGCAGCTTTTGTCTTCTCCAGATGTTAACTGATGGACTGGAGTGCTGTGGATTACTTGTGGATTATTGTGATGTTTTTATCAGTTCTTGTTCTGACGGCACCCATTCACTGGAGAGCATCCTTTGGTGAGCAAGTGATGCAATGCTAGATTTCTCCAAACCTTTTCCCATGAAGAAACAAACCCCTCTGCATCTTAGATGGCCTGAGGGTGAGGACATTTGCAGCAAACTTTCATATTTTTGGGTGAACTGCTCCTTTATTAAACACATTTGTCATGTTCTTACTATAACAAATCATCTAATAGCATCGTTTAGTTTTTATTTGGATGGTGTTTTACCTGGAATAGTGCACACGGCCTTCTTTTCCTCCCTGATTTGTAATGGGTGAAGCGTGTGTATATGTGTAAGTGTGTTAGCGATCCAATCAGAACCATCATGTATTTTCATGGTGCTCGATTAACACAGACAATCCACGAAGAGACGTTTGGTTTCGCAGGAATATGGCACTGGTCTTAGCATTTTTGTTTTTAAATTCATGTTATTTTTATTTGTTTTTCCTTTAGGGTTTGTTTCGCTGTTGTCGCAAAAGTTACAGTTTTAATGTAATTTTTGACGTGGAAAGTGATTTAAATATATTTTATTGTCATTCTGTTAATTTTTTTTTTTGTTTTGTTAAATACTAGAACACAGAACAATGGTGTAACCTATTTTAAAAATGAATGTAATTTATTAAGCCGGGCTTAGCTACGCGCAGCGGTCCTCGGCCAATCAGGAGCCGCTTCTAAATCTCTCGTTCAGGACGCCGCGTCGTAGCGTAAGCAAGGCTATAGAATTGCTTGTGTTATGTAAAAACGTTTATTGTATAGGTAATGTTTTACCAAAAAAAAAAAACTAAAATGAAAACAAACAAAAAAAAACTCTGTAGTATGATAGTTATTTCATAATAATAATAATATTAAGTTGTTGCTGTGGCAACCTAAAAAGTTGCGAATACTAAATTTTGGTATTTTTGTAAATGATGTAATTAAGTTGATTTTTTTTCTTTTCGTTTGTTCTTTTATTTTTTTGTTTTCCTAGGGCACTGTAAAACGTTAGATTGTAAAGCAGATATTGGAACATTTCCTATTTTATTTCGAGATTATATTACCAGGAGATTTTTCGGTAGCATTTAACGGCCTCTTTATTGGTGTAACATTTTAAGATAGTAGTAAATACTCACCAGTTACAATAGTGTGATGTAACTTAAGAAACGGTTCTAGTGTTGGGTTAACCCGCGCCCCTTCCCCGTTTTAGATTGACAAAGGATCTCAAGTACTCGTGAAGATCGTTTTTTATATTATTTATGAACGTTGTCCTGGTTTGTTCAACAACTTAAACGAATTAACGATTGCACTTTGATTTCATGTAACCGTAGGATGTTCATTTCAAAAACAGATGCACAATGAATATGGTATGACAACACAAATCAATGACGGTTGTTTTATTGCTTTCGTTAAACCAGAGAACTAAATATTCAGTAAGCATCTTGCATGGTATTTTATGTCAAATTAAGAAGTTATTTTCAATTTAACCTGAGAAAATATATTGAATGTTTCTATCTACATTATAAAAAAAACTGCACATTTGATGAAAGTAACGGTTGTCCTTAATTTGGGATTTCTTACACCCTAGACTAAATGTACAGAGTTGTGGGACAAAACAATTGTTGACTGATTGTGAAAAAGCACTTTGGAATCAGTTGATATACTGAGCAGACACAGCGCATCCAAACACTTTGCCTTACCTTTAGTCTATTGTTTAAGCTTTTGTGTTTCAGAGCTATTAATATGTGCTAGGGTGTCAACAGGTCTACTGAACTTACTTCTCACCTCCATTTATATATGAATATATATACTATAACTATAACTAATGTAAGAGTTTTTTTATGATTGTTATTATTTCGAAGCATTGTCACTGAGAGGCCAAAAGGTTTGACGGTGTTGATGCTTTTCAATGCCCTTTCCTGTTTGTGACGAGACGCCGTTCTCAAGGGATTGTGGGTATTTACGCTGTGCTGCTTGACTTCCATCAGTAATGCAGTAGCCCATCGACACATACACACATGTTCAGAGATAATATGAGGAGAAAATTATAAACCAAGCCCTCTTTGGATAATATTAGTTTTCATGTAACCATTTTAAATGTTTTATTTGTGCATATATATTATGTGCTATTTTATGTCATATAGTCAAATGTTTTTGGTTTCAGAAAAATAGTGTAAAATCTATTGAGACAAAATGAATAAAGAAAGAAAAAAAGGACAGGTGTGTTTTTTAATGCTTGATTGTGTTTCATCTGCGTGAGCATGTGTGAAACTATGTACCGTATGAGTACCATTGTAATACATTGGCTTAGGGATTCTACCATGGTGTGTACACACACACACACAAACACACACACATATAGGCCTTTTTTTTGGGATTAGCCAAGTTTCCATCCTCTTTTTGCACTGTTCTGTTGTCGACCAATTCTATTGTAATTTTTAGTAATGTTTTAAACTCTTTTTTTTTTTCTTTTATATTAAGTTAAGCTTTTAGTAATTTTGTCTAATTTTACTTTTTGTTCATTTTTTATTTTTATTTTTGTTGTTTTTTTTTTTATAGAGATATAGAGGTTTTTATGTGATATTTTTTTATTTATTTTGTTTTAGTTTTTATTTTATTAATTAATTTGATTTATTTTTGTGTTTTACTTCACTATAATAATATAAAACCCTGTTATCGACAAAGTGAAAATGCATAAAAAAAATTTAAATTTGCTGTCGCCATAAAATGCTGTATGTGATTTTGATACTATGGTATATGAATATGGTTATCATTCAGTACCATACCATTATCATCTGATACCATCTTGTTACCATGGTAGAAAATTACTGTGACATGAATACCATGGTATTATTTGAATAATTTAAAACTGTGCTCTTGTATTAGTTGTGCAAGTGTACTGTACTGTACAGTTATGATACTGAATAGACAAGCCGTATGTTATTAATTCTTACATTTAAAATGAATAGTCATTGCACGAATTAATATTAATTGTATTATATTGTTTACATATTTTATGTTACATATGGTCCTTTTTGAAGCTTAAAACAAGCCTCAGTAGTTGTTAATTGCATGCAAAACAAAAACCAGCCAATTCTGATTTGTGTTGCATTGAAGAACAAAACACACAATTTTGGAAAACATTATGGTGAACAAAATAATGACTTGATTCTTCATTTTTGGCTGAACTTTCCCCTAAATCAAAAATAAATTTTATTTCATTTTGATTCATTAGGACAGTTTACTGTTCTTTGTACAAGACTGGATTTATACTCTGTGAACTGCTGATGCATTATAGATATGATTTACCGCTGATGTAACTCGAGCTGTTGCTTTCTAATGAAAGCTGAAGGCCTGACATGTGGACATGGATAATTTATTAAGAGGTAAGAACTGCACAACCCTGTATTGCATAAAGACATGCTTAAAAATGTATGAATGTCCTTGTATTGGATGACAACATTTAAAAAAATAAATGCAACTTATCCATGTAAAGAAAGCATGCTATTCAAGCAAAACATTAATCAGTTTGAAAAACCAAATTACTGGATGCAGTGTTGAAGTAAGACTATGTGACTAAGTGACTTTGTCGAAGTGGAACATGCAGGAGCATCAGCTGATCTAATGAGTGACATTCAAGCATTCAGATACTTAAGAACCACTGCAGACCTCCAGCCTCCATCAGCGCACACAATGGCCGCATCGCTGTTGCTTTCTATTTCAGGTGCTGATGCAGGCGACGCGCTGTTGCCATAGGAACAGCATCCCCAGCATCATTTATCGACACGCTCCCTGCCGCCGTCCCTCATTGGTCGCTCAGCTGGCGCTGTAACCATTCGCGTCGCAGTTGAGAGCGGAAGTCCCGCCCACCACATTCACCATTGCCTTATTAAGACAAGCAGGCGTGGCTTACGGCGCTCCTCCGCGCCCATTGATCGCCCAACGCATCAATCCCGCAACAAAACTCCTGTCCTCGAACCGAGACGGTGTGCTCTGGCTTCAGAAGGTCTCCACCCGAGAGTATGGCGGTTGAGGATGCTGGAAGATACAGAAGAATAGCTATTCTGGAATGCAGCAGCGTCCTTAACGATCTCCAAATGACGCTCGGAGGGGACGCGTGATGCCTTACATGCTCGCCCTGACGGGGCGCGCCGCGCTTTTATAACCTAAATGCACGCAAATGCATGTTAAAAGATTATTTCAACAAGCAGCTGTTGGGTTCTGGCTATTCGAGGTGGCTAGAGATGCCATGAAGTCCGCGCATTGGCTCTTTGTGCGCCTCTGTTATTTGTCTCTGTGGTGAGTGTTGCAATACAGCCAGCCATGGCTCCGCGTCTGCTCGACTTCTGCGATATTCAAAGCAAGTTTCCCGTCGCATCTGATCGGTTTGGACACTGTTAGCTGGCTCCATTACGCGCGTCACGTCGGTTCGCATCCGTGCGCAATGCGCGAGTACAAGGTGGTGGTGCTGGGCAGCGGAGGGGTCGGGAAATCCGCTCTCACGGTCCAGTTCGTGACCGGGACCTTCATCGAGAAGTACGACCCGACCATCGAAGACTTCTACCGCAAGGAGATCGAGGTGGACTCGTCGCCGTCGGTGCTGGAGATCCTGGACACGGCGGGGACCGAGCAGTTCGCGTCCATGCGGGATCTCTACATCAAGAACGGCCAGGGCTTCATCCTGGTCTACAGCCTGGTCAACCAGCAGAGCTTCCAAGATATAGGAATGGTTTTATAAGTACTTTTTTAAAAAGTCTTAAATGAATATGATAATCATTCAGTACCATAACACATATTGTGTTAAAGTTCCATGGCATTACCATAATTTTACTGAAAGCTGAACACACTGTTATGAGCTGTTACCATAATTTTTGTAGAAGATTCAAGATGAAAAACAATAAACTGTAAAAAATGATGGTATTAAAGCTTCGGGACAATGGCTTAAGTTAGCATGCTATTAGCATTTGATACCATCAGTTCATATTTTTTTTTTTTTTTTTTTTTGTAAGTTCAAGGTGAGAAACAATAAACATGCAGAAAACAATGATATTTCCATGTTTTGGTCATTGTAATATGTAAATATCGAGGTAACATTGTATAAGCATCTCATCATTTACAGAAGCACTGCTACAGTACTTTTTTTGTAAATTCAAAGTAAAAACAATAAACCTGCAGAAAATGATGGTATTACAAATGTTTGTGGACATGTAACATTTTATTAAATACATGTAGCATGGTATTAACATCTGATTACCATGGTACTGTCACTGTTTAAATTCAAGGTGAAAATAATCCACTTAGGAAACCATAGTTTTACCCTGGTACCACTGCCAGTACTTAAGTGTTTGTAAAGTGTTAATATGGTAATAGAATGTAATCATTCAGAATCACAATCAGTGTGGTATATACTATATTTAAAAGAACCATTGCATTACTGTCATTTTACCATGGTACTACCACGTGCTCAATACTGAAAGAAGCAGGCAGTTTAGTCTCCTCTAAACGAGCTGAACTTTCCACGGTGTTTAAGCAGATGGAAAGACTTTGAGCGCGTGTTTGAATAATATAATGGTGTGTCTTTTAGTGTGGCGAATATGGAAAGAATTTAGTTTGTTTTATATAGTATATTGTGAGACTTGAGCGTGTGTGAAATCATATAATATGCACTGTATTGTTTGTGTTTTTTCCAGATCAAACTCTTAAAAAGGGGTGTGAACACATTGCTTTCATAAACGAGACGTACAGAACAATTAAAAACAGACTGTGAGGTAAAGCACACATAGACAAAATATTAATCACTCTAGCGTCAAAACCTGAAAGGCCTGAATTATCATGTCAGGACCTTGAATCAGAAAAGCTTTTAGCTATGAAAAGCTCTTATTTATGCACTTTTCTCATATTGTCTTGTCGGCATTCGCTGTCTGGTTCATTGTGACAAATACAGAAATTGCTTGCATTTGAATTAGCAAAAGCACTCTTTTGTTTGTGGCTGTGGATGATGTCATTTTGAACAGTAGATACACGCGTGTAGCTAAAGAGGTTAACTCCCCGGTACAGTTGATGATGTCACGCTAGCGGATTACTACGGTAATCAAATCATGACTAGCATCAAAGCCTGCAGGTTGCCTGAAGTGAGTGAGTGACGTGACATACAGCCAAGTATGGTGACCCATACTCAGCAATTTGTGCTCTGCATTTAACCCATCCGAAGTGCAACACACACACAGCAGTGAACACACCCACACCATGAACCACACACCACGGAGCAGTTTGGGGCACTTTCTAGAGCGCATCCTTATGCTGCGGCGCCCGGCTTAGGGGAGCAGTTGGGGGATTCGGTGCCTTGCGTGCCTCAAGTTGCTATGCCTCACACCTCAGTCGTGGGTGTGATGGCCCGAGACCTTGAACCCACAACCTTAGGGTTAGGAGTCAAACTCTCTAACTATTAGGCCATGACTTCCCCACCTGAAAATGTTGCTGTTGTTTTTTGCATGCAGTAACTTGACAGTTTGTCGTACATAACAGCTTAAAAATGTTTGGGAAAAACTTGCACTTGCACAACTGATTTGGTTCTGAACAGATATTTTTGAACAGTATTACATCTCAGAATTCTTTTTTCTAATGAGTTTTCCTGTGCTATTGCAAGTTTATTTCTTGAAAGTCTGAGTTTGTATTTCAAAAATTAAAGACATTTTTTTCTCAGAACTGTGAGAAAAAAAATGGAATTGTGAGATATCAGATCGCGATTACTTTATTTTTTTTTTAATGCTGTGGCAAAAATAAGCTTTAAGTTACCAAATAAACTAATCAACAAATGCTTATAAATTAAATAAATGAACAAATATTGATTGGAACTCTTTTAATTATTTTACTTTATGTGAAGAAAATGTGCTAAACAAATTGAGACATTACACAGTTCTGTAGGAAATCACTTAAATAAAATGCATAAAATTAGAAAACAATAAATCGAAGACGTGATGAAATTCCTGCGAAAATCCTAGCCACTAAACACACTCAGGATGGACACATTATGTTTTTGCAGCATTATCTCTTTCTCTGTGAATTGAATTGGCGCCGTTTCATGCCAGAACCTGCAAAAACCCTCTAAACCTCTGGCACAGGTCGTTAATCTGCAGGAGGGGGAAGCAGATACATGCTGAGAACGGCGGTGATAACTACAGTAAACACTGGTGAGATTTTGCCCCCCCACACTCACCAAAATATAAATGAGATTGTGTGCTGGTCGGAAGCCAAAGAAACAAACATCATGACTGCATTAGCGCACACTAACCCAAAGGCACGCTTGACTTCTGGCAGTGAGAGCCTGAGAAGAGGAAATGTGGGTGGATCCGTCGGTCATCTGCTTTTAATCTAAGGCTTAAACACACTTTAATGAATTTAGATTAAATCACACGTCGTCATATTCAATTTGGCTACAGTAGGTGTTTAAAAACGTACAGCACAGCCCACACTCAATCTGTGTTTTCCCCTAGTCTGAGTATGGCATTCTGTGAAAACGCAGTTACATATTGTAAAATGTGTTTACGGCCATATCTCATGCTAATGGTATCTAAAAAGCATTAATAGCATTGAATGGCAGGTGTTCAGACTCCATGCAGACCTAAAGTAGAATGTCTCCTCTAAAGCAATACAAAAAAACACAATAGTAGTAATAAACTTGAAGCATATATCCGAGATTTGTGTACAAATCTTTTTTATATATATTATTTACATTAATATTCGATGAATCTCGCTGTATAAAAATGTGTCTGCATACCTTTTTTATTTAAATGTATCAACAATGAAAGAGATTACAACCGATGACTCTTCTACTCCAATATAAATCACTTTATAATTAAAATGCAATGGAATATTCATTAAAGTAAAAATATTACAATTACTATTAGTATTACAGGAATTATAGAATTAGTAGGGTATAACTTTTTATTTGATTTATTAAATTATTATATATACTACATAAATATATAGAAGAGAGAAACGCGTGAGAGATTTTTTATATAGATTTTTTTTATATATTATTTTTTTTTTATAGTGTGGCTAAATTTATGCTCTGAAATATATTTTTGAAATTCCTTAAGAAACAAAAAAAAATAGCTTTTGACTATCCAAAATATTTAAGGGGTGTACGTTTTCTCTGTATATGTAGTAAATAATGTGCGTATATTATATATAGACCTGTTACCCATTGTGATAGCATGCTGTGATTTGCCTGTAGGCAACAGTTTGAAGGCACAAGTGTGTAAGAAACAAGCACAAAGTGTCTTTAAAAAACACCATTATATGCAGAACTACTTCCTTCCGCCATGTATGTAAAATCTCAAGCTGACAGGTTAACAAGCTGCTGCTGAGCCAAAAACCTCGTTCCCTAATTCGAAAATGTAACTTTTAGAATAGTAACGAAGAAAACATTTGAGTTGCTTCAATTAAAATCTTTCTGTACTGTATTAAAAATCTTACGGTATTATGTAGAGTATTATGAGACAGAGATGGACTGAGCGAGTGTGATTACCTGCAGCTGATACTTCAGCGTCATCATCATTTTCAGCATAAAAACATCAGTTTGAATGTCCACTCAAGAAAGCGATATCTTTGTCGTACTAGACCTTTCATCGTTTAAGGGTGATTGCATTGCTCACTGCATTTGTATGCTGCATCTTACAAGGTGTTGTTGAAAGATAAAATTACAGGGGAGGTCTAATGCTATTTTCATGCATTCTGACTTACCACAATCGAAATACCAGTTTACAAAATTCAGGGAAAACATTACAGTTTATTTTTATAAATAATTGAATTTTAACAACATATGATGTCTAATGACAGTTTTGTGAAAATAGGATATTGTCTTCCTGCAGGCTGCAGGGACTGAGTCCCGTGAGACCTTCCTTCATGGAAGATGAGAGTTGTGGTCCTGAGGGTTACCACGAGCAACCTGCTGTTAGTGCTGCTATAATTGACAATTCACACTCATCTCAAATCCGTTTTTTTTTGCTGATACAGTCAGGGACTGAAGAAATGGATCATAGATTAGTGTCAAACATTCTTATCGCTCTGAAACACATGGAGTGTGTGTGTGTGTTTGGAGAGCTGCTGAAGTTGATGATTGCTTTTTTTTAACTGGTCCACTTTTTGCTGTTCGCTTTGCTGCACTGCTTGTGACCGCACAGCGAAGCTGCAGCGTAGTTAAAATCAAGTCATCTGTCTTCGTTTGTGTTTCACTCTGACACAGAAGACTTCCTTTCTTTTCTTTTCACTGAGGCTGATTATAGATTTTGTATGACTTTAAAATTGGTTTCAGCTTCTACTTTCTACTTGCTCTAGCGCTAGTATTTTCATGTCACTTCAAGGACTTTATATTGGTTTTAAGTGTTTGTTTTGTTGCATTTATTTATATTTTTTTCTCAACAACAATAATAATATAACATATTTTTAAATATTATTATTATTATATTATTTGCACACTTTTTGTGTCTCCATTTTGTCCATTTAGTTTTCATTTGTCTATTTTTTTATAACCTATATATTCGTTTTAATATTTTTATAATATATATTCTATATTTATTAATAAAATTATTAAATATTAAATAAATATTGTAATTATTATTTCTACTCTTCTAGTAGTTTACTTTCTGAACACTGTGTTTTATTTTTTATTTATGAGATTGCTTTTTATTTTGGAAAGCTTTGGAAAAAAACATTCCCCATTTTGTTTTCATTAAACAGCTAGGTTCCTTTGTTTGTCTCTGAACCAGCCATGTGGCCCTACCAGCATTTACGACTGCAAAAGCATCCCAGCATGCATCGCTTCCAGCAGGGGTCTCTGGAGACTTCCACATCTGTTTTTGTGTTCGTAAGTGCCGGTGGGTCGAAGCGTTTTACTGGGCAACTGCTTCCGGCGAGGCCTTCAATGCGCTGGACGGAGCAATGCAGCCATCAGTTTCTGACAGACAGACCAGTGAAATCCAAAAGGTTTTAAATCCCTCAGTGCTGCATCACAGTTATACCTGATCGCATTTTCAGCCGGCGGCCAATTCTCCACACAGCTGCGCTGTATGAATTGCATTAGGCTCAATTTTTTAATTCTGTTTTGTTTCTGTTGTAGAATTATGTTCATATGATTCATATAACTTATATTTAAAATTATTAATAATTCTTAGTCCTTTTGTGGTTTTATACATATTTATTTTATAAAAACAAATATGTAAGATTCTATCACTTAAAAAATTTGATTTGATTGTAAAAATTAAATTGCGCCCTGTGTGGTTTTTTTTCTTCTTCTTTTGTGAGTGTTGTGCGACGTGTTGTGGCAGGCAATTAAGCAATAGTAGCATAAAAGAATAATTTAACTACTGAGCTGCTTTCAGATGCTAAATTGGTAAAAGCACCTTGTCATCTGCATGTGCAGCTCATGGTTGCATCATAATCGCTGTGTGACACGTGGTCAGCACTATAAGAGCAGACGCTCATGCTTCAGTGATCCTCTAACAGATGTTGTGGGTCATGAAGGCTTGCACTTCGTTAGACTCCAGGGTAATTACATTCACTTAACTAGTGCTGCTGTGTTTATCTTGTCACCATATTAAATTATTTAATTTAATCAGTAAGACACATTAAGATGATAACGCATGGCATGACATTTTGGAAAATGTCACCAAGCAGCATTATATGAACTGAATGAGAACAGATTTGTCTGTGAATCACAACAACAACAGAACAATATGGTTAGCTTGTGGTCTGTCTTATATTATTATTTGGTTATATAACACGTTATTTCACAGGTATTTATTAATTTAATCAAAAATAGTATTTTGTTTGTCATATATACTTATATATTACTTTTCAAAATGTGGCAGGATGTTTAATTAAAATACATTTTATAATAGCTAGCTAGCTATTTTCAATTATATTATATGCATTAATATAAATATTTAATTAAATAATTAAAAATATAATATATACATATATTATTATTATTATATTTATATAATATTTCCATTATTATATAAAAATAATATATGTGTATATTTATACACACATTTTAATATATGATATATAACATTATTTATTAATAAATAATATCATATATATCATATATGATTATATATGAAATATATATGATTTGTTTATTTTATATTCTAATTGTAATTAGTAATGATTTTATATAAAATATATGACATTTATATCATTTAAATAGTTATACATATAATAACACAATATAAAAAGAGAATTGTTTGAATAAAAAAAAAAATCAATAAAATGCACTTTTTTGAGAACTTATAAAAGAAAATAAAGAGCAAAAGAAATATTATTAGTTGCATAATCTATGCTGTGTTTGTATTTTATATGAGTCCTGGTAAAATATGTTTTGGGGAAAGTAGTTTTCTTGCTCAAACATGTCGCTTCATAAACTGGCTGAATGGGTAATATTTTTCCCCAGCCCAGCTTTATTGCTTTCTTTTTTCATCAGCGGCACATAAAATGTGTACAAACAGAATGTACAAACACGTAATAACAATTTAAAGAACGTTCAAAATAAACAATTAATTGTTAGCGTAACTCTTTTGACCCAGATTGCCTGGGTTTCCCCACTGCTAAAACGTGGCATTGTGTTTGAGCTCATCTTATAAATAGTGTAATGTGCATGACGAATATGAAAGCATTTATGGTCATTGAATAGGACACAGTTGATCCCAGACCTGCACAAACAGGCGTTCCTTGCCTGCAGAGCTTTAGATTTCCCTTGTGTAAGTCTGGATATAAATAGCACTTCTCCTGTTCGCCACCAATAGATGACATTTCATCTGTGTGCCGCTTTACACCCCACTCACCATTCACACCTCGCTAATAACGTCCTGCTAGTGTGACGATGAATATTAGCTGAGGCCGTGAAATGTTAGATGCAATAACATGATGTGAATGATGCTAGTGATTGTCTGTTGCGCTGCTCTCTGCTCATGTTAAACTAATATAATGATGTTATACTAATATAAGTAAGGATGCATTCAATTCTTCAAAAGTGACAATAAAGACATTTATGTTACAAATGATGTTCTTTTGAACTTTCTACTCATCAAAGAATTCTGGAAAATAAAATGTATCACTGTTTCAAAAACTGTTTTCAACATTGATAGTAATCATAGATTTTTCTTGAGCAGCAAATCAACATATTAGAATGATTTCTGAAAGATCATGTGACTGGAGTAATGAAAGTAATGATGGCAGGATGTTTATTTTTTGGATGAACTATATCGCTTGTGAGTGTCCCAAGCTATTAAAAAGAGCAGTCATGTTTTCCTCTCACAGTCATTGAGACGTTCATCATCACTCTCTACAGTCACTGAAGATCTTCCTCCTTTAATTAGAGCTGATATCAAACCGATACTCCTCCGCTCTCTGTATTCAGTCTGGTTTTCATGACTCATCTGGTCATTCTCGAGCGTCTGACAGATCAATAGCTCCGACTCAGTCTATGAAATATTACAAGATTTTTTTTGTGTTCCAGTTTATTGTTCAATTAAAAATAATGTACACCAATAATGTGATTTCTTCCAATAATCAGAGTAAGGACTTAATCACAGTAAGACGTTTACATGACATGAGCCAAATCTATTCGCTGTTTTCAAGTAATTTTACATAAGTTTTGAGCGGTGAGGGGACACTTGAACTTAACACACCTCTGATTGGCCATTGCATTCAATAAATCAACAGATATGCCTGTGATTGGCTACATTGTTCAATGCTCCAAAAACGTGTTGTAATTAGATATCTTTGAAGCGCTCCTGAGCCCAAACACGGATATGCATTGGAGCGTTTGCCAAATCTTTCGCCAATCACATGCACATTTTTGTCAGAGCTGTAATCATGCGATTAATGCATTTACATTCCTGTTTATTGAGATTAAAATCGGCATATGCCACACATTTTGATATAATTATGGTAGCCACGATTATGTTATGTTTTGTCAACTTCTGACTCAACCAATCACATGAGTTCGGGGGGTGAGACTATCTGTTTGCCTGACCAATGGCGAACAAGGGCAGAAGGTGCAGTAGAACTCTTAGGAAACCTGTTCGGAAACAACTGTTACTTATTGCATATAGTGCTGAAATACCACATTTCACCTTGGAATTTCACTCATTCTTGAGTCATGTATGTTCGCAGGTACGAGCGCGTGCCCGTGATACTTGTGGGAAACAAGGTGGACCTGGACAATGAGCGCGAGGTTTCATCAAGTGAGGGTCAAGCCCTAGCTGAAGAATGGGGCTGCCCGTTCATGGAGACATCGGCCAAGAGCAAAACCATGGTGGATGAACTGTTCTCGGAGATAGTCAGGCAGATGGACTACGCCTCTCAGCCGGATAAGGAAGACCCGTGCTGCTCCTCCTGCAATATACAATAACCCCACAATCAGGAGCCACATAAGGTTTTCAAAGGGGTTCAACATGGAGCTCTTCACTAAAGTAGTGTTCATACACGTCATGCACATGTGAATGCCGTCTACACACTAGACAATCCTACAAATTCATTGATTTCAATGGGAAAGATGCATCGCAAAGACATACCCAGCTAACATTATTTAAACAATTTATCAAACATTCTTAGAAAATACTTTTGGTTAGCTGCCCATTTTTTCCTTGGTTATGCCGAATGTTAGAGAAACAGCGTAGCGTTAAGGGAAACTTTCTACGTCCTTTTATAATTTTTTGCAAAACTTTAACTTGTGAATGTTCTTTGAACTTACAAGTAGATGAGAAACACAAGTGGTTTGTGAAGCGATACTGTGATGTGCAAACAAAAAGTAGCTTTTTAGTATCGGTCGAGCTCTTGGCAATTTCAAGTTTGAGGCGAAATCCACTTCACTGTTTTCCCACTTATGATCAGACGGTTTTCCCTCCCTCCAAAAATGGATCGCAAAAACTCAAAGCTTTGTCTAGTGTGTGAACGCCTTAATTCAACACGATTATTATAAATGAATACAAAAAAGAAACCATAAAAAGGTCAAAGGGGTTAAAAAAATGCACCATACTTGGGTCTTTCTTTTCCCCGCATGTTTTCAACACGTTCATTCTAAGTTTGGCGCTGTTCGCGAGAGACTTGATCGTGTTGGTTTCGCCATTTAGTTTGCACATATAGAGCCTGATGTCTTAAACTGCCATTACTTTAATAAGGGCCAGAATGAGCTAGTTTTTGTTCTTCCAAACGGCCCGCTGTCAGCAAAGTGATGTTTCCTCTGAGGGACTATCAGACGTCGAGGTTTGAAATGTTCATGAGGGGATCTATGTGTTTAAGTGTACCGTTGCAGCAACGAGGGGCTTTACTTCGAGAGTTTGAGGGACATTTTCTTTGAGGAAGCCAAATAGGATGCTGAGAAGCACTTTTCTTTTGTAATGTTGTGTCTGTTTTGATTTGCGAAACTGCTGGGAATCATCAGCTGATTATGTTGTGGTTTTTAATTAGCACCTTGATATAGAATGTTGCAAATACTGAGTTATGTATTTTGTAATAATGTAGTAAAACAATCATGGGATTTGCTTTAGAATAGCTTTGAATTAAATGGGAACAGTATTCGTCATGAAACGCTAACGACACTTTCCACAAAAAGAGTCCAAATGTCCTGATACTTTTATTTGAAGCAATAAATTCATAAAGAACTAGTTCGAGAAATTGTTAAATTAACCTAGCATTCAAAGCAGCTAGTTTTAAAAGAGTTCCGAATTAAATGTCTGTACGACTCTTTAATATGGTGATTCGTGATTCAGGCCTCCCACACCTCAGAGATCTTGACTATATTCAGCAGTTAAAACCCACATAACATCTGTTGAATTGATATTCCGTTAAATGCGGAAATCATTTAAAATATTTTGTACATGTAAAAATATTTCACAAATATTTTTAAATATTCGATTTAATTTAAATGATTTAATAGTAATTATTAAATAATAATTATTTAATTCTAACAAAGCAGGGCTGGCGCCACCTATAGGCAGAGCAGGCAATTGCACAGGGCAAGGCTGGGCAACTTGGGTCCTGGAGGGCCACTGTCCTGCAGAGTTTAGCTCCAACCCTAATCAAACACACATGAACAAGCTAATTAATGTCTTCAAGATCACTAGAAAGCTACAGGCAGGTGTGTTTAATGGCAAAGGGCCTCGGGCTTTGAGTCGGAGCCTCCATAACTAGGGTGACCATATGCGACGTTCATACGGGACACGTCCCATCCAGGATTTTAACATTGCCTAAAATATCCAGGTTTTGGCTGTTTGCAGGTCGATCGTTGTGTGACATTCATGAGAGCTAGAGAGCAGATCAGACGGCTCCTTATGCTTTCGGATCGCTCTCGCACCTACTTTGCTGTCTTTTTTTTTGAGCAGCAACGCTTCAAGTCAAACGAACGAACTTCGGATCGGCATATTTGCATCGCTTTGATCGTTTCCCTGTAAATCTCACCTTCTCACGCGCAGCCCCACGATTGGTCGATTATGTATAATACCTGCATGTTATTGGTCAAACTGCTTTGGATGTTTTAGGCAATATTAAAATCCTGGCCAGGACGTGTCCCGTATGAACCGTGCATATGGTCACCCTAACCATAACCATAACATGCAGGTGTGTGAGTTGTCGTCATCTGTTTTGGAGTGATTGCAATGTATTGAAAATTTAAACTTGTTCTGTCGATCAGCGTCATTTCTGGACAGATCAATGCAATAATATTGACTATATCTGCAGTCTATATTGATTAAATGGGAGGGGGAACTCCTGCCCATGCCCAGCTAGGAAAAAAATGATGACACTGCACTGATGTTCATTTACTGAAGTGGTATTCATGAACTGTGAATAAATGATTCAACAAATTACTGCATAATAATAATATCACGGCTTTTGATCAAATAAATGCAGGTTTGATGAGCATAAGAGACTTCTTTTAAAAACATTAAAAATAGTAACGTGTCCAAACTTTTGACTGGTAATGTATAAGTGAAAATATACAAAATTTAAAATGAAATGTTGTATAAATAAAAAGGTTAGGGATCATATTTGTTTCAAGTGCTTTTTTTTAGAGGTGGGGGGCCTCCAACATGAATTTTGCCTAGAGCCTCCAAATGTCTAGAACAGCCTGGATTCAAAGTAGCTAGTTTTCAAAAACACACAAAATGTTTGTATCCGACCCTTTAAAATAGTGATTTAGGCCTGTTTGCGCCTCTAGGTCTAGTTAAAATCATATAACATCTGTTGAATATCTTTAAATATAGAAAAAATATTATTAATAATATTTAAAAAATGTAATAATTTACAATATTTTTTCTACATTTAAAAACATTTATTTTACATTTATTTAAATAAAATACATTTCAAATAAATCAGCTCATATAATATTTAGTTTGACCTCCTGAGGTGGACGAGCAAGATTTTTCAGCGTTTCAAACCCTATTTTGTACCCTATTTGTGGAAAGTGCCTATTAATTTTGAAGCCTGTACTAGATGTGATTATTAATTTAATGATTTTGGAACAGGAATCAGCAGAATGCAGTCAACCACATGAATGTTGTACAGAACCACATGGGGAAAACAAATATAGTTTGTACGGGGCACTTCATTATCAATCGAAGCGCCCCTCAGTTCATCTGCTTTGAGTAAATATGGCGAAAAGAATAATAAGCAAAATCATTTTATCATACCTTTCTCAGGAGAGTTACAGGCTACCAAATCTGTTCTTAAAATTCATGAGGATATTTTGTTTTGTCATTTTATTTGTTTATTTAATCATTAGAAAATAAGATGATAACATTTCTTTATCTATATTGTCGTTTTGGTATTACGGTCATTTGGTATTACAGAGCAATTCTTATTTAACCATCATATCTGTCATCAATACGATCATGTGGTTCATGAATCCAGAAATGTACAAATATGTAAAAAAAACAAAAACAAATGTAGGCCTAAAGAAAACAATTAAAGACGGTCGTGTGTAGTTTATAAAAGATGTCAAACTTTCAGTATGTTGATTTAGCAGTCATATGCATGGCTAAAATATCATTGTTTGTGAATATTACAGCAGATGAGACTGAACAAGCGGAATAGACACACACAAAACACACAATCACTCTACGATCCTCCAGACGATCATTTATGGGTGAATTTGCCTTGCCATGCGAACTAAGGGTTTGCCTTTTTAACTTTCATCATTGATCTTATATTTTTTTAAATGACCATTTACCCTCTTCCACATGATAAATGGATTGGGAATATGGTTTCATTCAACACAACAATAAAGACATCTTATTCACAGCTGTAGACGCAAGCTTGAGTTTGTCTGGCTAATAGAGCTAACTGTCTTTTTTTACAGAGGAAATGCATACAGTATAGTGCATAAACTGAAATATTAATAATAATAATAAAATGCCAAAGCACACAACAAATTACTAAAACTTAGATGAAAAAAAAATATATATATATATATATACACACACACACACGTATATATATATAATATATATATATATATATATCTATATATATACGTGATGTATGTATATATATATACATTTTATTTTGTTATATATTATTTTATATTGTAATATAACCAAAACCATTTTAATAGTTTTAGATAAAAATAGCAATACTGTGTGGTATAAGTTCATGTACTTATCATATTTTTGATTTTTGGTTAATTATTTGTAGTTGGTGTTTTTTTTTATTTATTTTTTTTAGTTTTAGTAATTGTAATACTTCAACTTTTTTTGTTTCTAATTTTCATCCTATATATATATATTTGTAATCAACCAAAATGATTTGAATAGTTTCAGTTAACAACAATCCAACAGTACATGCAGTATACTTCTCATGTTCCACTCATAATAGAGTTAAGATGTTGAATTTCTCCAGAGCTGAACATAAAGCTTGTATTAGTGGCGTTTGGAGTGAATGCGCTGTTATGTGGTCGAGTGAGTGAGATGTTTGACAGGAGATTTCACACCACCCACTACAGCAGGCTTTCATTCATCCTCCTCTGAGATCCTGCAGTGATGGAGCAGCGTGTGAAAAGCAGGTCTATAGAGGACAAGATTCGCCGGAGGCCACATCGCTGGGTGTCATGGCAACAGGATGATAACATAACATGATGTTTTATCTTTATTTATGATAAATTTGGGGTTTTGTATTGAAGAAGAAGCTATGGTGCGTGCAGATGCTTTGCATTCTTTCAAACACTCTTTAATGTCTCAGTTGTTTCTGCCACACAGCAAAGACATTAAATGGTGTCTCCTCAACAATGTCTCAAACTGCTCAAATTCAGTCTCAAACATTTCTAATCAAGTTTACATCACCTGATATGCTAGACTGTAAAGACAAAACATTATTTTATTTATTTTTTTAAGATGTGCTAGCACTGATGATTTGCACACAATAAAACTAGAAACATCCGTCAATTCTGGTTTCATGTTGACTTTAAGGCTCCTTGGGTTTAGAAAGGAGTAGCATAAATATATATATAGATAGATAGATAGATAGATAGATAGATAGATAGATAGATAGATAGATAGATAGATAGATAGATAGATAGATATATGGCAGGATGGAGGCAAGGACACAGGAGATGGTTTTGTGTGTTTGTATGTGTCTGATGGAAACAAAACAGCAGTTTATTCAATAACAGCAGAAAATGAAAGATTCACACAGAGTACAAGATCTTATGAGAAGATCCATCTTCCTCGAAGAAAACCAGACTGCCATAAACTGTAAGTTATTTAATAACACATTCAAAGGATAAATGTTCTATTCAGTAAAGACTTGATGTATGACTGAAAATCTGTGTGTGTGTGTGTGTGTGTGTGTGTGTGTGTGTGTGTGTGTGTGTGTGTGGAGCCTTAATGTTCTTGTCAGAAATCACTCCACAATTTTTTAAATGTCATTTATGTGGCTCATCAATATGCTGAAAATAATAGCCTATTTATTTAGGGGTTGTAAAGACATGTTCCAGTCCAACACAATGTTTGATTGTTGAAATATAGCCTACCATAAAGGTTTGTACTTGAATTTAGTTAAATTAAAAAAAAAAAAAAAAACAGAGCTAGATGCCTTCTGTGCGAATTTGGTTTTAGCTGTTTGGTTCTTATCTATGAATTCTTTAAAAATGCAATTATTGATGACAGTGCACCTGTTGTCACGAATAAGACAAATAGAGTTTATGATTCAAATCACTAATGTTTTTTAAAATATATATTATATTATATTATATTACTGTTTACTTTATGGTTAAACCACTTGACATCTTTTAAAAAACCAACAGTTACACAACAATTACATTTTGAAGAACTTGTGTTCTGGTCATTTTGACACAAAAGAGGATTTTCTTTTTCCCTAAAAAACTATGCTATCACTGGTATTAGGCCTCATTGATCTGAGCTTATGCACCTAATTTTTGGAGTGAATATTGCCAAAATTATCCGTGAATGATGCTTTTTTTTGTCAAAAACTGAGGTGATCATTAAGGTGTCAGATCATGGAGGCCCATGTGCCAAAGCCACATTGGCTTTATAATTGTGTCGATTTTTCAGAAACAAGCAGCTGGAAACATCTGGAAACACCTTCCCATGATTCATCATTCAAGCACCAGTGAATTCTCCGCAGTGCTCTTTAAAAGACATTATTTGCACTAATGAGGGCCAAAATATCCCACTGATTCATCTGGTGTGGTGAGACATCCATCACTTTCTAATGCTTCACTAGAAGCTGAGTGTTATTGGGACGTTGTCAAGCTAATTATGACCATTACCTCCATAACACACTGGAGGAGTTTAAAGTTTCCATCCACGTGTTTAAGGCCCTATAACTGCTATGAAGATTATATTTTTCATGCTTACATCACAAATATGATATGATTTTTTTATGTGCAAATAAAGAAATACCCAGGTTTTAAGTTTACGTTTATGCCATGTAAAACGCACTATCATGGAGTTCAGGGCCATAAAAAAAAAGAAAATAGAAAAAAAAAGAAAAGAACAATCAGAAATGGCATCTTTTCTATAGCTCAGTTGTTTCTTCTAGACATAAAATGACAGCAAATTGAGAATTTGAAACTACATTATGCACCATCCATTCTGTTTTGGTTAGTTGCCAGGGTGTTGCTAGGCAGCTACTGTATTTTATATGGTTAGTTTTGTGTTTTGAATGCTTAGATGTTGTTTGTTATTGTGAGCGTACTGCTATGTGGTTGCCAGGGTGTTGCTATGTAGTTACTAGGATATTTGAATGGTTGCCAGGGTGTTGCTATGCAGTTGTGTAGGTGTTCTGAGGTGCTGCTATGCAGTTACTAATATGTTTTGGATGGTTGACAAGGTGTTATGTTTAGTTGCTGTTGCTAAGATGTTTTGGGTTGTTGCTTAGCACTAAGCTGTTTTGGTCGATAACCGGTGTGTTGCTATGTGTTTGCTAGGGTGTTGCTATACTGTTACTAGGATACTTTCGTTGGTTGCCAGGGTGTTATGTTTGGTTACTAGGGGGATGCATGCATGTTGTATTTCTGTGCTGTTACTAGGATTTTTTGTATGGTTGTCAGGGTGTTGCTATACAGTTGTCTAGGTGTTTCTAAAATACTTTGAAGTCCTGTGTTCTTTTTAGTGGTTGCTAAAGTGTTGCTATGTGCTTGCTAAGAGTCTGAGTGTTTCTATCACATTGTTATGAGGTTGCTTGAGTATTCTGAGTTGCTAAGGTGTTGTGCATGGTTGCTAGCACATTAAAACAACTTATTAAGCTGCATTACATACATATATTTTCTATTTCTATTTGGATATTTTTCATTTGCAGTAATGGCATACTCGGATAACTGGCTCAAAAAAGCCCTTCTTTTTTCTTCTTTAACAGTCGAACACCTTCAAACCTATTGGTTGGCATAAAGTCCCAGATATGAGCTCATTAACATATGACCACCCACATGTATCAAGACCTATTCAGAACATTTAAACTGTGCTTGTAAGCAGAGGTTAATCAGTATTTCTCTTAAATGTGCAGCAGCAAAATCAGCATGTTTAAGGCTTGTAAAGAGGGTGGAAAGTGGTAGTAATAAACTAAGTTATGACCATTTTTGGTAACAGAAACCTTGACTAATATTATGAGTGGAAAAAAACTACCACCCTCGGTGAACTCTACATCAGGCCTAGTGATGTTTACACACCTCATTCTCCTCTGGATCTTCTGTTTTCCACACACACACTTTGATCTGTTACATTTTACAAGAGGTGTGCGCCATCTGGAGATACAATCTACATGAGATTCTGCCGAGCTTGTGTTTTCTCAAACCTCTGATTTCTCATGCATATCAAACCGATGCAGTTGTGCTATTTCATAAAGGAGCCAGTAGCTTGAAATTTTTTATTATTGCCTAGGTTTAAAATATCATACTACTACTACTCATGCTATTTCTGCAGTATATACTGTAGTATGTATATTATGCATAGTAAGTTTTTTTAGTATGCATAGAATGAATTATCTTCTGTATCTGCTGAAATGTGCACTAAAAATGCCTTAGTGTAGTGCACTATAATGATTACTAGTATGAAAACATCTGAAGTGATCAGCATGTGATAGTAATAATATATATGTAACGCACTTTAGATTTAGAGAACATGATGCAAATAAATATTTGTACTCTATCTGCCGCATGCATCCATAAACACTTTCCTTCCAGATAGTCCTGTTCTCCCAAACACACCCACGTACATTACACACACTTTACATAATACCCACGAGCCCCTGTGTTCTGGGCAGCTGTGGAGGACGAGGGCTGGAGATGTCTCTGAAGGACACACGTACCATTAGAAATCAGACCACAACACAGATAGCAAATAATTAACTAGACTTTTGGTTTTTGGAAGAAAATGTCAGTGGTGTTCATGCAACACTTGCTAAGGTGTTGCTGAATTATTCTTTAATGGTTCATGCTAGATGCTAGGAGGGTATGGGTTTTTTTTTTGTTAGCATGTTGTTATGTGGCTGTTAAGTTTTTAAGGTGATTATACACGCAACAACTTTTTGAGCAATGTTGCAGTGGGCAACCAGGTGAGACCCAGGGCCCATGAGTATCCAGATAGAAATTTGTTGCCCATTCTCAATGTGAAAGTGCCCAAGCAATATTGCTCAGAAACGTTGCCCCATGTATCATCACCTTTAGGTTTTCTTTTTGCCAGCCAAGGTGTTGCTATGCAGCTACTAACGTGTTTGGGTGGTTGACAGGAAGTGTTGTTTTGTGGTTGACAGGGCGTTGTGGATTGTTAATGTTGCTATGCCGTTATAAGGATGTTTAGGTTGGTTGTCAGGGTTGGTATGTTTGGTTGCTAGGTGGTTGCTAAAAAATAGTTGCAGGTTGAATTTCTCTGCTGTTGCTAGGATGTGTTCTGGGTTGTTGCTATGCAGTTTTCTTTTAGATGTTCTTGTTGCCAGGGTGTTGCTATGTGGTTGCTTAGGTGTTCCGTGGTTTGTCGTGAATGTTGCTTTGTGGATTCCAGGGTGTTGCTATGCAGTTCTTAAGACGGTGTTAGCGTGTTGCTAAGTGATGATCACTGTGGTGCTCTAGGTGGTTTCTAAAGTACTCTGAAATCCTGTGATCTTCATAAGGTATTGCTAAGGTGTTCTAAGTGTTTTTAGCATGTTTAGCATGGCTGCTGGGTGTTTTGTTATATAAGGTCTGTAGCATATACATTTTTTTGTGTGTTTTTTTTTTTTTAAAGTCAACTGTACATACAGTGATTTTTTCCACTAACCTATATTCAGCTGCAGAGGGATGACAGGTGGTTTTACTCTTCAGAACGCATGACTCTTTCCTTTCCAACTTCTATTTCCACTCTGCATTGGTCGCTCTCCAAACTACCCCAGAGGGACTCGACTGCTGCCAAAATGCAGAGTGCTATTTCCACATCTCCATTCCACACCGCAAAAGGTCGTGGGAGACCCCGCTTTCCCCGTCTATCAGTTGATGTGGCCTGGCTCAGAAACATCTCACTCACCATTACCGCTCCTACCTCCAGAGAGTGTATCTATTTTCTATCAATCACACACAGATCTAAAGCAAATGATCTGTGAAAATGATTAAAACCTGTAGGTTTTTTAATGAGAATAAATATAGGATGCACTACAGCAAACACTAATTTTAAAAAAATCACGCTTTAAAATATAACCTAGATACACACTAACAACTGCTTATGCACAAGCAACCATTTGAAACAACCTAGCAACTCCCTAGCAACCATTAAGAACATGTTTGAAACTGTGTAGAAAATACTAGGAAAGATGAGAACATGTGATGATGAATTTTGCATTGGCAAGCACCACTCATATTATCTTCAAAAAATGAAATCTCGTTGTAGTTTGTTCTTTTATGTGTGCAATGGCTCAAAGTGACCGTTCTGGAAGCATGCAGACACTGGACACTTTCCAGAAGTAAATCCAATGCATGCTGTGAGCTTGAAAATAAAAGATGTTGTTAAAATAATGATGAAGTAATAATATTATTAATAAATAATAGATAGTAAATAATTTATTTATGGCGTAGGACTAATTTACATGTGCTCAAGGGTAAACAAATGTTGTGGCACTTTAACAATTTCTGTGTGAGTCAGGGTTGATTGATGATCCATGAATATGTTGAAATATCAAACTGAGTGGCTTAACTTTTTAAGCAAAATATTTGACAAAAAGAAGCTTGAAATTCTAAAACAATAGATGCAGTGTTAAAAATGAAGACAGACAGTTTTTTGTCTAAGACTTCAAAAACGGTGAAAAAAAGTGAAGTTAGTGAAATGAAAAGATCCTGAAGCATTTGTGAACAGATGAGACTTTCTTTGACCTTTTGAAGCGAATATATATTTCTTGAAGTTACGGCTTTTGTCTGGAGGTTGTCATAGAGTTTCTCTCGCGCCCTCTTGTGGTTGTTTAAAGTTAAAGTTTTTTTTTTTTTTTTTTTAGTTCTTTTTTTTTTTTTTGTTCAGGTGTAGTTTTATTCTTGGCTTAAGTTAAGATTAAGAAATTTTAATTTCCTTAATGCAATCACATTACGCAGGGATCCATAAATATGATAAAATATCATATTTTAGCACATTCACATGCACCCAAAACCTCAATACAAAACTTTAAAACATTAGAAATGTATTGAATATTGATATATTGAACATGTCTAATAAATATGACAAAATATCATATTTTAGCACATGCACATGAATCCAAAACCTCAATACAAAACTTTAAAACATTAGAAATGTATTGAATATTGATACATCAATCAAATTTCAGCACTTTGGATAGCTTTGCTATGTTTAAATGTAAATAAAATGTACTTACTATACATTGAACATGTCTATTCTATATTTATGTCATGTTCTGGTCATCATTTCATATGTTCAGCAAGGTGCTTACCTTTTTTTATTTAAATAAGAGATATATCTAAACATTTACAGTTTTTGTACTACTTCATATAAACAGTTTGATGATTTTACCTATCTGCTGTGAACCTGATGATCCATAACTCAGTGCCATAGTATCAAAGATATGAATGACTGATATATTCAAGCAGAATGGCACATAAAAATGACAAGCAGTATCCAGTCGGAGTTATATTAAAAATTGTTCTGGCTATTCCAAGCTCTATCGTTGTAAAATATACACAGACATACAAATATACATCCATATACACCGCTTTCATCCACCTTGGCTGATTGAGAATATTTAATATGGCCAGTTCCAAAGATTGAACTTAGAAAAAGGCTTTAAAATTGAATTACAGGATATGACTAGATTTTGACAGAGGTTATGATTATGATTTTAATAAAAGCCACAGAGAGAGAGTTAAGTCTAGGAAACAATTATTGAATAAGAAGACAATGTTCTAATGCCAATTCTAATGGTTTTTTTTCTCAACAACTTATAGCTGTGAGGCTACACAGATTAAACATACGATAAATTCCAATTGGGACATCATCCAAAGTGATAGTACTCTATAAAAAAACTGTACGAAATAAGGTGGTACATAATTATCTTCTGCCCCTTGAGAAGGAAACACGGCTTGGTTATTCAACAGGCAGTTTTAGGTGTGGAGGTTGTAAACATGATGAGAACAAAAAATTATGTGATTTCTGGGAAAATTTATCCTATTGAGTCCTTCATTCATTAATTCCTTGTAATATATAGGTTAGAATGTGAGTGTGGACATTTCTACACTGGTTAAACCAAAAGGAAATTGTATTTAAGAGTGTCTGAGCATAAATATGCTATTTGTATGAAAAATGCTATATCCTGCGAGGCATTATAATGAAGCAGGTCAGGCTAGTGAATCATGTTCAATAAGAGGGGAAATAGACTAAAACGACTTTTGTAACAAGATACTTTTTGGATCTATACACTTAAGGGGACAAAGCCTCTGGAGTTAATGAAGAAATTATTTTTTTACCTTTTTTGTAAGGATTTACATTTTTGTTGGATGTTTTGGTAGCCTATATACATATCAACACATCCAACAAAAATGTAAATCATTACAAATGATTACAAATGAAAATGTATATCATTACCAAAAACAAACAAACAAACAAACAAAAAAAAAACAATTAAATCTCTCTCTCGCTCTATAGATTTAATTCATTTTTTTCTCAATTAAATTTAATATTGTTATGTTAGGTACAAAGAGGAGAGTGTTAGCCACTCCCACTGATCAACCAGCTGTCTTTGATCATTACTAATTGTTTAAGATTTGTTTGAACAGTTGATGTGTATCCTGAAGAAGGCTGTGTAGTTAAAACGCGTACATCCACACTTTTCATAATTTTAATGACTTATCCCGGTTAATTAAAGGCTTTTAATCTTTACAATACGAGTGCCTTGGAGTATTTCATCTTTTCAATTTGGTATTTACCTCCAAAGAGTGGCTATATGAAGAGAACAGTGCAGCGTTCTCGGCTTCTGCTGTTTTACAACAGATTGTATACTTTAGCATAATTCATCGTTAAGAACTCATGAAGGCCAACCCAGATTACTTTGTTCTAATATACCATAATTTTTAACTACAATACATTTGAATAATGACTGATAATTTCCCGCGTTTACGGTCGCACTTATTTTGCAATGACGTTATTGCATTCGTCTAGACTCCGCCCACTTAGACTTTACCCGCGTTCTACAGCCAACGGGATGATCGGCAGCTGAATGATCTGTGCGTCATGGTGATTGACAGGCCAACGCACCAATCATTTAATCTCCTTCAGAAGCACTAGCCACTCAGCGGTGCCGAGACAGCGCGTCACGAGCCAATCACGGTTCTCCGTTCTTTCCGCCCGGTGTCAGAGGTCGCTTCCCCTGCCGGCTTTCATTCGCTCGTCTCTCTTTCTGAGTCAAGCAGCGATGGCGGAGCAGCAGCAGTTCTACCTCTTACTGAGCAACCTGATGAGCCCTGACAACACCGTCAGGAAGCAATCCGAGGTATGAAAGTCGGGTAGGGACCGCTTTGTGTGGATGTTTGACGGGAAATCGAACATGCTCGTCTCTTGCTTGGCTCGCAGTTTTAGCGCGGGCCGCTCAGCCTCGCTCTGGCCCAGCACATGTGTGGAGCGCGCGCTGCTGTTATGCGGCTTCGAATCATTTCAGAGAGTCGATTCCGGAAACAAATTCCTCCATTCTTTTGAGTCCGCATGCAGAGTTGTTCGTCGTATGACGCTTTAATTTTATGATTTTTATTAATATTTATTTGAGATTGTAACTAGGGAGTTGCACATATTAACCAAATTGTTACTGTTTTACTGATATTACCTTTAGTAGCCTGTGTTAAAAGTTGGAAGACTTCACACTTCAGTTCACTCTACACGAAAGTGATTTACAAAGACTGATTTCGGAAAAGCATATAATCATAACTAATCTTACTTTCTGTCATATGTAGATTTTGCAGACACCGTAATACGAAAATTTTTGAATTTAGAAGTCAGCCAAACCCTCAGTTTGACCGAATCGTTTTAGTGAATCGACTCAAAAGAATGATTCATTCGTGAGTCGGACGTTACTGTCGTGTTGCGTATCAACGTGGCCTAACATTACAAACGTGGTGTTTTATACGTTTCTGTGTTTCATCTCGGATATAAAAACACCTTATATATTCATTTTCTTTCTGACTTAATGTATTAACGTCTACTCTACGATACTGTCTTTGGGTCGTTACTCGAGCTGCGGTTGCTGTGTCGCTGCTAACCGGGCGCTGGTGTTGCTCAGATCGGCTTGAGCTGCTCAAACGGGTGGTTAAATCGATATTTCAGTTCTGCAAAGGGTTTTGGATGTAAGCGAGTCATATTTGCGTCTTATAATTCGAGAGCTGCCAGTCAAAGTGACGACCGCACAAACAAAATTACAATCTATTTGTACTTTGTATGCTTTTTACTCGATTTGAACTTCCCTCGACAAGCGCCGTGATAATCAAACTGCATTTCTTAGAAGAATAATGCATATTTAAAAACTCTTTATCGTCGCTATTGTGAACAGTCTTGTGTTTCACTCATTAAACAGTAACTTTACACCCGTCTTCACGCGATGAGATGAGCTTATCACAAAAGATGCCCATTCATACTGTCATGTCATGGAAACACTTTGGATTTGGGTCAGGGATATGCATTCAAAAGCATAGATAGACCTTTTTAAGTTTCTCTAAGCACGTATAAAGTCATTTTCGCATGGATGATCGCCAAGGTCCCAGATTTCGCGGCAAATTCAACCCCCCCCACAATGGGATCTCATTGGCACGTGTTCAGACTAGTCTTTTGTTAGCAGGTTCTTTATCTGTGGGGAGCTCATGTGGATCAGGATGGGTCATTGGGTCTTATCGCTCATCTCTGCCGTCGGTCAGCACTTTCCTTTAGTAAAGACAATGCATGACCAGCCTGCCGCTAATGCTCAGCGGAAACTGACTCAGACTCTCACGCATGACAAGGGCCAAATGGCCCCCAGAAATCAGCTGTGATGTCACTCTTATGTCTGACAATCCTACGAAATTGCAATTGAGTTTCCAAAACTTTGATGTTAACACCGGAGTAAAGGTGTGTGTGATTTCCTTGTTTTGATTTCACATTCCCATTGCACCATTCATTCCAGACATGCTACGCATAACCACCTCCAATTGTCACTTGTAAACTGACTCCAAGAATCTGTCTGACTCATGCAAAATGAACATCTTAACTTAGTCTATTTCCTCCTCCTGTGTGAACAGCGTCAACTTATTTTATTGCTTTTCAAGCTGCAATCGTTTCTGTCAATTCCACAAATTAAGACCTTAAAAGTCTGGATTCGGAGCACATCTTAAAGTTGTGGTATTAAATGTTGGGTGCATAACAAAAAGTAAAAGTCTTCATCAGTGGTTTTGATTTCAAATATAAATCTAAAAATCAAGATATATTTACTTGAGATGAAAGTCTTTAAGGGATACTCCACCCCAAAATGAAAAATTATTTATCACCTACCCCCATGTCGTTCCAAACCCGTAAAAGCTTTGTTCATCTTCGGAACACAATTTAAAATATTTTGGATGAAAACCGGGAGGCTTGTGACTGTCCCATAGACTGCCAAGTAAGTAACACTGTCAAGGTCCAGAAAAGTATGAAAGACATCGTCCAAATACGCAATCTGCCATCAGTGGTTTAATCATAACTTTTTATGAAGCGACGAGAATACTTTTTGTAAGCGAAGAAAACAGAAATTACTTTATTCAACAATTCCTTTGTCAACAGTCTCCTCTGTGTCACTCCATATCACCGCATGCTCTTCTGTATCATCTGCACCACTAGGATGCGCTGTTTTTACGTGTATTTAGCTTTGATTTGAAAGAAACAGCGCATCCTTGTGGCGCAGATGATACAGAAGAGCACGCGGTGATATGGAGAGACACAGAGGAGACTGTTTCGTAACGTTACGATTGAATCACTGATGGCAGGAACTATTCTGACGATGTCTTTCATACTTTTCTGGACCTTGACAGTGTTACTTATTTGGAAGTCTATGTGTACAGTCACAAGCCTCCCGGTTTTTCATCAAAAATATCTTAAATTGTGTTCCGAAGACAAACAAAGCTTTTACGGTTTTGGAACGACATGGGGGTTAGTGATTTAATGACATTTTTCATTTTGGGGTGGAGTATCCCTTTAAAATGTAACTTAAGTCAGTTGGCCATTAGGGGAATTAAAGTTTAATTTGAAATACTGAGGAAGAGCAACACTGTTTTTTTTTTTTTTTTTTTTTTTTTTTTTTTTTTTTTTTGCAGTTTGAAATACAGTAAAACTTGTTTCCATATTCGAGTGGTTTTCAAGTCTTAAGTAATTGTTTTTGGTTTTGTTGATTTTGATTTTGTGGTTGTGAGTTTAAGTTTGTGATTGTGTTTTTAAACTTTGAAATGTTGGTAATAACTCATTGCATTCTCTCTGGACATTTAAAGGGGTAGTTCACCCAAGAATGAAAGTGGTAATTCATGCACCCTCATGTTGTTCCAAACATGTATGAATTGCTTTCTTCTGTTTAAGACAAAAGATATTTTCAAAAATGTTGCAAACCATTGACTTTCATAATATGAAAAAAATGCTATGGAAATCAATGGCAACTACTTGGTTACCAACATTCTTCAAAATATTGCCTTTTGTTTTCAACAGAAGAAAGACACTCATACTGGTTTGGAAATGAGTAAATGATGACAATTAATTTTTGGGTGAACTATTCCTTTTAGAAAACGTTGATGCATTTTGTTCCTTTTAGTTCATTCCATAAAGTTTTTTTTTTTTACTTGGTCTTAAAAAGGTCTTACAACCATTTATATGTATAAACTGTGATGCCATGTCATTAACTTCATCTTTTGCCCTTGTAGGAAACGTATGACACCATCCCTGGTCAGACGAAGATCACATTTTTACTGCAGGCCATCCGCGATGCATCCGCTGCCGAGGAGGTATGAGAGTCTGTTTACTGTCATCAGCACTGTAATATTTATTCCAGGCATCCATTTAGAGATGCATAGTCTTTAAACTGTATAAATGGCAGAAAGTGCTTTGTTTGCACCATCCTTTATGCCTCATACCTGCTCTCTCAGGGTCTGATGGTGTGCCATTGTCTTGTGGTGTTCAAGATGTTATTAGTAGTTAAGTAGCTACGTTGTGCTGACCGTGAGTGGGCAAGGTTAAATGGAGACTGGTGTTGTTCAGACTGGACCTATGTTTATGCTAGGGTTGAATTTGGTTTCTGGAACAACTGATTGCTCAAGATGAGACCAGCAACTTATTCAGACTAACCTGCGCTGATCCAAAGCTTGTTATAGTTAGAAGTTTTAGCCTTAAAAGAGCACACTTAACCCTCTGTAAACCTCTTTTAGACACAGTGTGTTCGCTATTGTTCCAGTATTTGTAGTTAATTTGTGGTTGGGCTGCATGTTTAATCATTTAAACAAATTACAGGCTTGGATTTAATAAATTTCTTTTTATTTTTTATACAATTAACAAAAGCAAAGGCCTCTAACACTAGCTTGCTCTATTCTTTTTCTATTCTATCTGTTTTCTTTTTATTATGATATAAAAAAAAAAACTTGCTTCGTGTACTGCATTAAGCTAAATTAGACTTGATATGTAGGGCCCTATGAAATCAGTTTTATTTTTTCCTTAATTCAATAATTATTTATTATTATTATTATTATTATTATTATTATTATTATTTTTATTTTTTTATTTTTTTTCCCGTTTTAATTCCTTTTGGATTCTTTTTTTTTTTTCTCTCCAGTTTAAATTTTTCTCAGCTCCCTTTTAAGTTAAATTACATTTTATTAATCAAGAAGCATGTCTAATCAAACATCTACGTTTTCACATCAATTTATCAAATTCCGTGTTTTAGCATGTTTAATTATTTTAATGCATAAAACAACTTAATTTATTGATTTTTTTTTTCTTAAAGTAGGGCGGTTGCTATTCTTCTATGATTTTTTTTTTTTTTTTTTTTTTTTTCAGAAATTCTGTGTTGTATTTAATTTTTTCTGGTTATCAAATGAAGGCATAAAATATTAAAGGGGTCCTATTATGCTTTTTAAATTTTTTTCTTTTTTTCTTTTTAGTTTGTTCTGTGTTGTTGTTTTTTGATAATAAAAGATGTTCTGAGTTGTTAAGATGATAGTAGTATTATTAATGATGTGTTTTTTTTATTTGAAATCACTTTTCAAAAACTTCAACGAATGACTCATTTAGACTACAACGCATATTTTCCACGATTTGTGATTTCTCAAATACCGACGAATGGGACAAGACCTGGTAGAGCTGCACTAGAGAAGGCAATGAGTGTTATTATCACTATGTCGGAGACATGCTAGCTTTCCCAAAGCAGACAAACTTAGAGTGGTTACAATCATCCGGGTTTAAATCGCTCTCAAATTGATTTGATTTTGACGCAATATTTAAACTAAAGCTGGCAGGCAGCTATGTTAAGGGGCATGACATTTCCTGACCAGGCGCCATTAAGTGATTTACAACATTAAGTTGTAAATCACAACACACACTGGCCCAGCTAACCAGTCACTGCACATTTCGTATTTCAGAAGGCAGGCCTTCATTTGATACAGGAACTATTTGAGCCGTTCATGCCAGACTGGGGAGAGAGGTGTTGCAATGTGAAAAATAATGTTTTTCGAACAACCTAGTATGAGAGCCTGTTCTAGTACACCCCCAAAACAAAATCAAGACTTTGTAAAAGAGAGTAATAGGACCCCTTTAATTTCATTTATCTTTTAATTATTGAAAATCTAGTAATTAAACTTTATTTTTTGGCAAACAAAGGGGATTTACTATTAAAATTAAAACATGGAAGGAATTTTTATTTCTATTTTTTGTTTGTTTTGTTTTTTTTTCCCTATAGAAATAGGCCTAATGTTTGTTTAATTTTAGTAGGAGTAGGCTATGTACATTCTACTGAAAAATAGTAATAGGTACAATGTCTTCAAATCAAACCGGACTTTTATTTTGACGGGTTGGCGTGAATACCTTTACAGTTCTGTGTATGTTATATGATGCTAGTTTTACTCAAATCAAACAGTCATGAAGTGACTCTCAGAGCAGTTCTGGAGATGTTCATGTTTGCGTCCTCATTTAGTGAGATGGCAGATGCTGAAATCACTGCGAGCGTCACACGCGCTCCAGTGTGTGTGTGTGTGTAGTAAATGAAACCGCATGTCTGCGCCATTCATTAACAGACATGCAGAACATGCAGGATTCATATTTAAATCAACTTTTGCGGCTTAATATTTACAGATACTAGTCCATATCGTGATTTAAGTGTAATGACCTACCTTTAATTAACTAAATAAATTATATATTAAATAAATTCTGTGACATTTCGCATTAAACTGTGAATTCCATTTTGATGACTGGATTCCGTGATTCCGTCCACATTTTCCGCATTGCTGAAATCATAGGGCCCCTAGATATGGTTGAAATTACAAATTCCACTTGTCTTGACATTGGCGAAAAATTTAGTTTTGAAACAAAATGCAAATGCGCCTGTTTGGCAATATTTTGGATTTTGAAGTCTGTTTTTGCTGTTTATCTAAGAGGATTTTGTAAGGTTGTTTTTTTTTTTTTTTTTTTTTTTTTCGCTCCCCACAGTGTTTGCTGATTTTTACTATATTTAAACTGTGTAATTTATTTACAGGCTATTTAAAAGCGAAGGAAACAGAGTAAAAGAGGGAAAACCCCAGTGAACCCCCATAATGCTAATACTTTATAGGACCGCATAAGGAAGGTTTTTTTTTTTTTTTAATTTTTTTTTTAAAATATCTCCCAAAATGCTCTCTAGAGACTTATTGTTGACAGAGTCTGCACCTGGACAGGAACTGCAGTCATAAGTCAGCCCCTGTAGTTGTAAACTTCCCTTTAACGGTTCATCTACTTGTTTTCCTTAAACTTTAAGTCCCACATTTCAAACTGCGGCTTTATTTGCAAAGCACATCTTTGCAAAAATGATGTCTAAAACTCTCAAATGTGTCTCCACAGGTTAAGCAGATGGCAGCTGTGCTGCTGCGGCGTCTGATGTCCTCGTCTTTTGAGGAGGTCTATCCCAGCCTGGCCATCGACGTGCAGACGGCCATCAAGACAGAGCTGCTCGCTGGAATCCAGTCTGAAGGCTCCCCCAACATCCGCAAGAAGGTCTGCGATATTGCTGCAGAGCTCACTCGCAATCTCATTGGTTAGTCTAATTTTTTTTTAAACTTTTGGTTAATTCGTTTCTTAGGTTCAGAATGGAGGAATTGTGAACTATTTGATCTGTTCTTTTGTGCTTTTATGATGACGGAAACAATCAGTGGCCAGAGATCCTCAAGTTCCTGTTTGATTCAGTCAACTCTCAGGATGTCAACCTCCGAGAAGCAGCACTGCACATTTTCTGGTGCGTACATTTAAGCAACTGCAGTTTCAGTTGCTTCACCAAAACTGATTCAGGATAAGTTTGTTGTAAAAGTACATTCTGAATTCTGTTTCTGACCCGTTTCATCATACAGGAACTTCCCAGGTATCTTTGGCAATCAGCAGCAGCATTATCTGGAAGTGATCAAGCGTATGTTGGTTCAGTGTATGCAGGATCAGGAAAACCCACAGGTAAGTGTCTTAAAGGGGTAGTTCATCCAAAAATGAAAATTCTGTCTTTTACTCACCCTCAAGTGAGAAGATATTTTGAAGAATGTGTGTAACCAAACAGTTGATGGTAGCCATTGACTTCCATAGTATGGGGCAAAAAAATAACATGGAAGTTAATGGCTGCAGTTTGGCTACCAACATTCTTCGTAATTTCTTTTGACCAACAGAAGAAACAACTGAGGTCTTAAAGGGGGGTTGATTATTTAACTTTTTTTTAACATTAGTTAGTGTGTAATGTTGCTGTTATAGCATAAACAACGTCTGCAAGGTTACGACACTCAAAGTTCAATACAAAGAAACATTTTCTTTTAAAGAAATTGCTGTGTAAGGACTACAAAAAAGGCTGGTAGGGACTACAACAAGCTTCTTTCTGAGTTTTTGATATGTATTTCAATACGTATGTATATGTTGAGTAAAACATGTCTTGAGTATGTAAAAGGCGCACTAAGTGAATTTTGCCAAATGATGTTGACATTTAAAATCACCAAAACAGACACGCCCATATTTTGATAACGCCCCACATGTACAGTACATACAAAACCCTGGCAGCGATGATGGCGGAATCTGCTGGATGAGGGTATGATGTCATCATTAAGTGAAAGTGATGTGTGTTACTATGGTAATTCAGTGTAAACCTCAATGTAACACACCTATCAAGAAAAAAACAAAGCAACCTCAACATCTGATTCCTGGCCTTCCCGCTCCTTTTATTTCTCTCCATTGCTGAATACTGCTGATATTTATGCAGGTCCTATCTCTTGCCTGATCGTAAACCTTTTTTAATTTTGTTCCACCGAAATGTTTTTTTTTTTTTTTTTTTAACCTGCCATCTCTCGCTATCTATAGTTGATCTGCTAATATCTGCCCTGTGCACTCTTCTCCCTATCATTACTAGACATGCCCCTTACTGCTGATTGTCAGCGAGTGTGTTTTGGGACTCGGTCCGACACTGTAATCAAAAGCATTTTTCAAATATTGCTTAGTGCACCTTTAAACTTGCAGTTAATTGTGTGTTCCAAATTCAGCATCTAGCTGCCGATATTACATACTGCACCTTTTAGTTAAATAATCTGGCAAACACAATGTAAAAGATCCTAAGCCTTGCATTTTTTTTTTGTAATGTTGTTTTGTTTTTGTTTCCATTTACAGATTCGAACCCTGGCTGCACGTGCAGCTTCATCCTTCATCCTGTCCAATGAGAGCAACACAGCCTTGCTGAAACACTTTTCAGATCTTCTTCCTGGCATCCTACAGGTGAAGAATGCCTAATCACACCTTTACTCAGTAACTTGCACCTCTGCTCTTCTGAATTAGCGCTTTTCGGTCACTTGTTGATATTTTATGATTGAAAAGGGTTCTCACTAGTTCCCCCTCTGTGGTTGTGCTTTTAAATGCGCCTTTTTGCCAAGTTCACACTGGAGAACCACAAGGGCCGAGGATGGCATGCATATTAACACTTGTATAGTCACCATTGCACACTTTGTCTCCAATCAGGCGGTGAATGAATCCTGTTACCGTGGTGACGACTCTGTGCTGAAGTCATTGGTGGAGATTGCAGACACGGCCCCCAAATACTTAAGACCAAACCTGGAAGCCACTCTCCAACTGAGCCTGAAGGTGAGCCAACATATAAACCTGTTATACTTTATCTCGAGTATTGGGTAATACTTTATTATATATGAAGAGAGAGGGGCTTTCAGTGTGCGTGCTTCGGCTGTGTGTCAGTGTTAAATTTTATAATTTTTTTCTATATGTATATGGGAAAAAAAAGTGCAATTATGTGCCTGGTGGTTCCTTGAGGCAGCTCGTCTGTGCTGATCCTTGAGGTTTTATCTGACGGGCACAAATTGATCTCTGCAATTTAATGCTTGGAAGTTGCCATTCCTGTGCACCTTCCACAGCCCGGTTACAGAGACATGTCATGGGCATGTAAGAATGTTGATCTTAAGACTAAAACCATGTCCTGCTTTAAAAGTGTAAATGATACACAACTCATTTAAACTATGTGATATTTCATCATTATTTCAAATACAGAATCATGATCATTTTAGTCCATTTATATTGGGTTTTTCCTCTTCAGTTGTGCGCAGACACCAATCTTACAAACATGCAGCGGCAGCTGGCTCTGGAAGTCATCGTCACACTGTCTGAAACTGCTGCTGCCATGCTGAGAAAACATACCAACATTGTTGCTCAGAGTGGTAAGAGAGAGACATTTAACGCTTTGTATGTTACAATGCTAATTACCAGAGGCAAAGCTAATTAAAGTGAAATTTGTCAAGCTTAAAGCTACTAAAAGCATGTCAAACTATACAACTTAATGCATTTTTGTTTTGCATCAGCGTTTCAAGTAAAAAATGACTTTCAAAAACAGCTGATCTATTGTCACACTTAAATGAAGTCAGGTTGATAATGATGCTAATTAGTTATCCTCTTGACACTGCTAATTACTTGCAGTTGTGTAATGCTTAACCATTGAATGTCAAAAAGCCAGCTGCTGTGATGTTTAATAATTTTGCATGTAAATGTGTTCAGTACCTCAGATGTTGAGTATGATGGTGGATCTGGAGGAGGATGAGGAGTGGGCCATGGCTGATGAACTAGAAGATGATGATTTTGATAGGTGAGTTTAATATTTGTATAAGAGGTATAATCAATCTTTTTTTTTCAGGGGAGCAGCAGTCAATTGTGTGCTCATACAAAATTGACCAATCAGTTTTATTCTTCAAGACTAGTTAATTGACATACTAGTAATTCACATTACTAAAATAGTTTACTTGTGCAGCTTGCAAGGATTTGATATCTTTGCAGGGTTTCTGAGGGTCTTTAAGTCTTAATTTGCTCTTCCTCTAATTAGATCTGAGCTAAAAGTCTTAGATTTTTAAAGTCACGGCATTAAAAGTTGCATGCGCTGCAAAAATGAATATCCTCCTTTCTATTTTTGTCTTGGTCTCTAATACAAATATCTAAACTTCTCATAAAGGTACATTTACATTTAATTACATTTAATTAAGATATATCTTTTTTTTTTTTTAATGAAAAACTAAAACCTTAAAATTATTACTTGGAAAAACTTGCAATATTTTATTTCAGCTAGTTAAGGCAAAATTTCTAATTTATTTAATCTTGTCGTTATTTTACTACAAGTTAAACTAGAAATTTTGCCTGGTCAACTAACTGAAATCTAACATTTTATTTTAAACTGAAAAATGAATAAACTGTTTAATAAAAACAAAACTTAAACAAGACTTAAAATTAAAAAAGAAAAGATAATATAAAAAAGTTGATTCAAAATGCTAATAAATAGGGCTGCCCGATATATTGAAATATCGAGATGTGCATATCGCAACGGCATGCGATATCTGGATTATTTTAATAATAAACTACTTAAATCAAGCAAAGTGCACATGAACACAGGGATGCATTTCAGACAGCGTGAACATTGAGCTGATTCGTTTTTTGCATCTCCTTACATTTAAACAGATACGCACACACACAGAATTGTCAAACTCGTCTCGACAATCATTCTCATAAACGCAGTCAGTTGTTTTAAATGAATGTAAACAGCTAAGACAGAAATCGGATGAATATTAGGGATGCACGATAAATATCGGCACAATATTAATACGCATCTTGTCAGTAAAGCCGGTTCTGTAATCAGCATTAAATCTCACGTGCGTGCTTTCACGTGAAGCAGCATTTACTACATAGAGCTGTTGTTCAGTGACAAGCTGCGCAGGTTTTGCGCAGCTTGTCAGTGAACAACGTCTCTGTGTAGTAAATGCTGCTTCACGTGAAAGCACGCACGTGTGAAATTTACCGCTGATTACAGAACCTTATTTACTGACGAGATGCACATTAATATCATGCCGATATTTATCGTGCATCCCTAATGTATATCATTATACTGGATCCTTGCAGTCGGTCTTAAAGGGGTAGCAGTGTATAAATACCTGCTGCTGAATATGTCACTGTTTATCAAACAACAAAACACAGCTTTAACAAAGATTAATTTCTAATTTAATTCATAACGGTGAACACTATGCAGAGTTATTTTACACTTAACTTGCTGTACTACTGTTTATTTTATCTATGCTTGTTTTTTTTATTAATTACTGATTGTTCACTTGCCTTTTATGTTTGAACTTTCTTAGGCTATAGTTTTTGCTGTGGTATATGAAGTGCTTAAAGTGTCCTTTAAGTAATAAATGGAAAGCAAAGTTACATTGATAAAATAAGTAGCATTCATTTTTTTTTTTTTTTTTTTTTGTTTGTTTTGATTTTTGTTAAATTTTTTTTTTTGTTTGTTTAATTTTTTTTTATTTTTTGTTAAATGATTGTTGGTTTCTTTAGTTGTAGTGATGCTTATTTTTTTTTCCAAGAAAGAATGTGAAACACATATTGGTTATAGTTTTCTTTTTAAAATATTTAAATTTTTAATTTATTTTACACACTTAAGTCAATATCGTATCACACATCGAATATTGCATTATTTAACAAGGTATAGCATTTTTCTTCAATATCGCACAGCCCTGCTAATAAACTGTAATAGTATCCTAATGTATCTTAAAATAAAACTTGTTGGAAGTTGTGTTTTCATACTTGTTAATTCAACTTATTGTGTAGACGTTTACATTTAGAGCATAAAAACCTGCTGTGTTTGGCATTATTGCTTTGAAATGCCTGTGAATAATTCTTCATTGTTTCTGATAATAGATCATTTAAAAGTGTGATTTGACTCTTTCTGGCTTCTGCTCCTGTTCAGTAATGCTGTTGCTGGTGAAAGCGCTCTGGATAGGATTGCATGTGGCCTCGGAGGAAAGATTGTCCTTCCCATGATCAAACAGCACATCATGCAGATGTTGCAGAACCGTAAGTAAATGCATCAGGATCTGTTGTCATGATTGAGTTTATAAAAAATTTTTTTCATAAATATTTCTAATTTCTTCGCAGCTGATTGGAAGTATAGGCACGCTGGTCTGATGGCGCTCTCTGCTATTGGCGAGGGCTGTCATCAACAGATGGAGGCCATTCTGAGTGAGATCGTCAGCTTCGTTTTGCTCTTCTGTCAGGATCCGGTAAGAGCGCATAAATCACAGCACTTCATTTCTGATGTGTTTTGACAAGTATAGACACTAAACTGAGCCTCATACTAAACCCCTTCAGCACCCCCGGGTTCGTTATGCCGCCTGTAATGCTATTGGACAGATGGCCACAGACTTTGCCCCCACCTTCCAGAAAAAGTTCCACGACAAGGTATTGCTTGGTTTTGTTTTTACACATTTTTAAAAAAAAATTCTCACTAAATATAAATGCACTTATTTACCATTGTTCATGTTTTCTATAAAATAAAAGCGGGAGGCTCAAAAAGGAAAGGCAAAAACATAGCAGTGCACTGTTTGGAGTCTTCTGAAGTAGTTTGATCGTTTTAACAGAAGAAAGGGAAGAGTTTTTCACAAGTCTATCTAATCTCTTGTGTACTGCATTAGGAGTAAAATTGTGACTGTTTCAGTTCTATATAAATATTTAACTATGACGATACAACAATAATAAAAATGGTAATAATAAAAGAACTAAAAAAATCTCAAACAAGATCAGATCGAGTGTGTGAAGGAGATGTCTCTACATGGCCAATTCTTCAAATATCTGAATGAGCAATTGATAGACAAGGAAGCCAGTCTAGCTTGAAGTACTGGCCTGAAAGGAGAAACAAAGTGCCTGATCACTTTTAAATGTTTGTTTTTGCGAACTATCCTTTTAAAGCTTTTTGACTTCCCATTTTGTATCTCACCAGTCACATTCATCATTTTTTTTTTTTTTTTTTTTCTCTGTAGGTGATCTCGGCACTCTTGCAGACCATGGAGGATCAGACAAACCCTCGTGTCCAGGCCCACGCAGCAGCCGCCCTCATTAACTTCACTGAGGACTGTCCCAAAACCCTGCTTCTTCCCTATTTGGACAGCCTTGTCCAGCACCTTCATGTCATCATGGTCGCCAAACTACAGGAGGTGTGTCATGCCACCTATCCCTTTCATTTCGTTTGTTGGATTGGTTAAAGGGAGTTTGCTGCTCCTTTTAAAGGTTAACTCAGCTGCAAAGTGTTTTTGTTTTGTGGAAACATCAGTTTCTTCATGTGTTTTCTCTTCTGTTAGGTGCACAAAACTAACGCGGTGAGATTTAGTTTGATTTGTATTGGGGTCTGTTCAACTTCAATTCAGAAATGAATGCAGTTTCATTAAAGTTAGCTGAATTGAAATTTAATTGACCCTCAATTCAGATGTTAGGAGGTGTTGTGGAATTGTGTGATCACCATTAGGGCTGCACGATTAATCGAACGCAATTAATTGCGATTGTCATGCACATTTTGTAAGTAAAGCCGGTTTTGTGATTAGCAGTAAATCTCCATCACCTGCTTTCAGGTGGAGCAGCATTTACTACACAGAGCCTTAGTTCTCTGACAAGCTATGCAATATCGCTTTCATAATCGCAGTAGATATAATCGTAGGATTATGAATTTGACTAAATCATTCGTGATAATGACAGCTGTTTGTGTATCTTCTCAATGAACTACGGCACTGTGTAGTAAATGCTGCTCCATCTGAAAGCACGTGAAAATACCACATTTAATAACGTTTTTACTCCAAACTCACTTCATAACGTCAGTCGAGTGTCTGAAATAAATCCCTCTGTGAGATGATGTGGCTTCTTAAACAGAATAATTAAGGCACACAATATTTCATGGTATTCTAAGCAGTGATGAAGGCTATGTCGATAAGTATTTCATTATAGATACTTTATGATGAAAATTATAACTCAGATAAACCATATATAACCATATAACCATGTTGAATCAATGAAAGCAGTTAAATCTTCTGTTTATTCAGCTGCAGCGAAAGGCATTTCCTGGATTTCTTCTTCAGGGCATTTTTGGATTTTCAGCGTGAGAGCGCCCTCTGGCCTTTAGATGGAGATTTACTGCTGATCACAGAACTGTGCTTCACTGAAAGATACACATTACAATCGCAGATTCTGCCTAATCACGATTTATTGCCTTTTTGATTAAATTTTGATTAATTGTGCAGCCCTAATCACCATTGATTTGAAAGTGTGAAGACTTCTCTGCGTGCAGTGTTTGACACTATTGGTTTGTTCTGGGTGTGGTTTATGGTGGTGAGTTAATGCTTTAATTTTGGATTTTATTCTTCAGCTAATCCAGAAAGGCACCAAACTGGTGCTGGAGCAGGTTGTGACGTCCATTGCCTCAGTGGCTGATACTGCAGAGGAGAAGTTTGTGCCCTATTACGATCTGTTCATGCCCTCCCTCAAACACATTGTAGAGAACGCTGTTCAGAAGGTGCTTCGCCTGCTGAGGGGGAAGACCATTGAGGGCATCAGCCTGATCGGCCTGGCTGTGGGCAAAGAGAAGGTGCTTTTATTATTATTTTTTTAATGCATTTTAATCTATCATTTTAGATTAATTTTATTTGAATAATTTTTATTTTATTTTAAACTAATTTACTAATTTAAATTTTAAGGGGTGGGAATCACTAGAAGCCCCACGATACAATATTATCATGGTATTCGTGTCACAATACAATATTATTACAATTTTAAATATTGCGATATTCTGTGACTTATTGCAATTTATTACCTTTTTTTTCAACTTCAAATTGTCCCCAAAGGAAAACTTTGGCAACTTCTGTTTTAACTAAAAAGAAACATTTCTTAGTTTTTTTTTCTCACTTGAGTTTTATTGCTGTAGTGCGAAATGGGATTTTCAAGCAGACAAACTTAATCACAATTTAAAATAAATTAAAACTTATCCGTAATAAAATCTTACATCCGATTTGAACGCGGATATGGGGCTTTCCTGATAATTTTCCGTGATACTGGCGTCTGTATTTTACTAACTTACTGCATGCTGAAGGTGACCCAGCTGACCTAACCAGAAAAAAAAAACTCCACACCAGCATCTAGTGGACTGTAAAGAAATTGATTTTATTATTCTACCAAATAGTATAACCTTTTCGGCATGATGTGCCATTGTTTTTTTTAATTTTTCTGGTTAACCACTGTGCAAACCCCCGCCCCCCCCCCAAACCCCTTAATGCATTCTGTATTTATACAGTACATACACATTTTTAAATGATACTAGGCCGATTTGATTTTCATGCAAATAGTTTCTGAAGATTTTTTTCATAGTTTTTTTTTTTTTTTTTTTTTTTTTTTTTTTACTTTTCAAAAGTTTCTTGAATAACAGATTTACAGTAGTCAACTTTTGAAGTGGATCAAAACCTTTCATCAAAGTTGTCCGAAAACCTAACGCCCAAATTTGTTCTTGTCTTAGGACAACTTTGATTAACTGTTTTGATCCACTTCAAATGTTGACTACTGTACAGTGTGACCGTACTGAACACCACCGTATGTATGTGTGACAAGGCCAATGCATTAAAACCGTTCAGTTTAATCACCGTTCTATATTAATGCACTGCTTTAATTGATGCGCGCACACACCGCTTGCACACAGAGATCTGAGATTGTGCTGTACAAAAAGTAACAATTCAGAAGCTTATAAACTTGTCAGCGCTGTCACGCAACTTTTATCGATATTAAAATTATATCAATATATATTGCTCAGCAGGGGGGAGGGTAAAATCGCTGTTTTTTTTAAGTAACTATACTCAGCTTCTTTGTTTGTAGAATGAAACAGGCGCATATATCTCTCTTCACCTCCCTCTCTCTCTCTCTCTCTCTCTCTTCCAATCGTCCTCTCTCCTCTCCTCTCAGATCTCTCACTCTCTCTCTCTCTCGTCTCTCAGTCTCAGGCTCTCTCTCTCTCTCTCCTCTCTCTCTCTCACTCTCTCTCCTCTCTCTCTCCTCTCTCTCTCTCTCTCTCTCTCTCTCTCCTCTCTCTCGTCTCTCTCTCTCCTCTCTCTTCCTCTCTCTCTCTCTCTCTCTCCCTCGCTCTCTCTCTCTCTCTCTGTCTCTTCTCTCTCTCTCTCTCTCTCTCATCGCTCTCAAATGGTCATATTTGCAATTGCCTCACTGGATATTAGCTGTCAGTCATTTTAACATTTCTATCATAAACCGTATCATTAAGTGGACTAATATTAAATGATTTGATTCTTACCTCGCTCTTTAATGTTAAACTGACACTTCACGCTCTGCTTCTGTGAACAGTAAACCCCGCCTACTTTGATTTGATTGGCCATCTCGGTCTTTTTGACATTGAGCGTTGTTAGACAACTGAGGCTTTGATCTAAAGTGCCTTGTATGTGCAGCGTTCGCACACGCATCTGTAGACTAGCGCATATTAATCCTCACACTTTAATAGTATTAATAGCTCCTATCAGGCTGTGTGACAGAAGTTATTACCTCAAAATGTACGTCAGTATGTAGTTTTCCCTATTTGCTCACATGCCAGCGCTTATCCTTCTGTGTGCAACTGTTGGCACGCGTGCCGTAGGTTGCCGACCCCTGGTATAATAAAAGATCAATACTTGGCATCCATGTATCAATACAGTATTGCCACGGAAAATATTGCAATAATAATCTGTATCTTTTTTTTTTTTCCAGACATAATATTTAAGCTTTTTTCCATTATCAGATATGTTTTGTAATATTGTATTGACCGATATATGGCGCCATCTTGTGGGTGCTTTTAGCACTGCGTGCAAGACCGTCATTACGCACCGCATCTCGAAGAGAGATGAGTCAACAATAGTGTTTACAGTTAAAGTACCTTTATTTGCTTAAACTGATATGCTTTAACATATCAGCCAATAATGCACATGAGATGCGTTACACACTTGACTGATGTGTAGTTTAAGCTTGGCATTGAGAAATAGAGAAACTCAAGGAGAGTCAAACAATTTATAAAGTCATGCCCTAAAGACGTAACTTCACATGAGCTAAATTAGGCAGACTTAATAAGTGCATGTTGAAAACAAACCAGCTTAATTGAACTCTCTCAGTTGTTTATGCAGTGTAATTATACTCGTAAAGCTGCCGTTAATGAGTCCCGTTCACTCACCTGATTGACGCCCAGGCATGTTAAAAGCTACCGCCGTACTAGTACAAGATCCACTCGTTCACTCACTCAGTAACATTTTCTATATCTTTATAACCTTTATTTTGAAAATAAGCATCCAATAATTACAGTTCTGTGGAAATGATCTGTGCTAGAGATCTCTGCTAGAGATCGCTATTGTGAGAACGCATAGGAGAAAAACTGCGCTCTGTCAGCAGGTATTTCATAATCTAGACAAATTAAAGTACTATTCATAAATAACAGGCCAGTTGAGATCAAATTTTTTTTTTTCAAATTTTTTTTTTCCAGTTTTAGACCCTCTATTTACTTATGTAGGAGTAAAGTTGATTTGTTTGCAAGAGGGTGGTTGTTTGTTTAAGTGTTGTTAACATGGTGTCAAAATCAGAAGTAAAATGATAAATATCGGCTCAGCATATCAGTTATCAGTCATCATCAGAGATCTAAAAAAAAAACAAAAAAAAAACAAGATCGGTCAGTCTCTTATTTAATTAATTTATCCATTTAAATATTGACAAGTGAATACATCCCATTTAATCCTCAGGCATATGCCAACTACTCGTTAGAATAAGAAAAATTACAAATCGTAATGATTAATTTTTTTTTAAGCTTAGTCCATTTTTAGTTTTCTTTTAATTGTTTTAATTTAAATTTATTTTAGTGAAGTTTTGGTTAATTTAACAATTTTTTTTGTTTTATAATTTCTTAATCTAATTTTTTTCATTTATTTATCTTTTTTTATTGTAATTCTTTTCATTTTTATGTATTTTGATCCTTATTTTTGCTTAAAAGGATAAATTAAATAAAATGTATGTTTTATTTATTGTTTACAGTGTCCTTTTTTACGTTACATGAACTTAGTAATAACATAAAATTTTGCATAATTACATGCAACTTACCCTAAACCAAACAGTAAGTACATATTGTTTACTGCTGCTTCGGTCTTTTTATTTATTTTATTTATTTATTTTTGACTAGTTGCGTTAATTTAGATGCAGAACATCTTTATGACCACATCAAATGTGGAACTTTTTAGACATGCACTCCAACTTCCCCTCAGCGCCAGGCGCAAGTCAAATGAGTACAGAAATGGTACAGGTGACAAGGGAGCTTCAATAGAACAATATTGAACTGCGGTCAGAAGAGATGTCAGGCCATATGCCAGTAAAAATGATTTTTCCTCCTGTCAGCTGTTGTACTGTGCTCGTAGTATGTGCTCTTCAAATGCACACACAAATGCCGCGATGCGCTGTAGCCTGTATCATTTCATATCAAAGTGCAAAAAACTACGAGCATGCAATGTTGTAGTTATGCCATCAGTTAAGTCCTAAAGTTATCAGAAAGACTATTAAAGCTGCCTTTAAACTGTGCATGCAAGTATTTGTTAAACGAGTTGCATTTAAAAACATGTTTTTGAAATGCAGTGGTTTTCAAAACTGTTCTGGAGCAGCGCAGAGCTGGCTCCCTCATCTAACACCCCAAATTCAACTTGTCAGCTCATAAGTAGAGACTTTAAGACCTGAAGCAGGTCAGAAAAGGTAAATAGTTATGAGAAAATACGATGCATGTCAGATCCGTGTCATGTTCAGCAGCAGTCAATGATTAAATATTAGAGGGGAAAAAATCAGAGACATCAGTAGTATTGGTATCCGTGATACTTGCCTTCAGTTATAAAAGATGCCATTAAACAAATATTTTAAAAAAATACCGTCTTTGTAGTTTCTGCATTAATTTAAAGATTGAATGTGAAATTATTGCAATATAAAAGTATTTTTAAATAGTATTGGTATTATTATTATTATTATTATTATTATTATTTTTTTTTTTTTTTTTTATCGATTGACAGCTCTAGTAAAAACCTGATTTGTGTCCATCCAACCCTTTTGCATTATTTCTCTTGTAGTTCATGCCGGATGCTTCAGCTGTGATGCAGCTCCTTCTGAAGACACAGACTGATTTCAATGACCTGGAGGACGATGATCCACAGGTCAGAAAGCACCAGCTGTGCATATCATAGAGCCGGAGTTCAAAAGTTGCCTTTCTCTTATTGTGTGTCTGAGCCGCTGTCTTGTGCCTACAGATCTCCTACATGATCTCGGCCTGGGCGCGCATGTGTAAGATCCTGGGGAAGGAGTTTCAGCAGTACCTGCCTGTGGTGATGGGCCCACTGATGAAGACTGCCTCCATCAAACCTGAAGTGGCCCTTCTTGATAGTAAGTGATCTTTCTACACAAGGCAACACTCTTCCGGTGCACGAGAAATATTGTACATTTTATTCAGACTTTAATGTTTTTGTTGTTAAAATAAAAATATTGGTTTAAATTTACAACTACTTTAATGTTAATAATAAAATAAAACAGTAGTAATTTAAATCAGAATGACTATATTTTATAACCTATGTTGTAGTAGTAATAATAATACTACTACTAATAATGGTTATAAAATATAGAAATTAATTTAAATTTACAACTTTTGTAGTAATATTACAATGACGACAAATGACAACAGTAGCTGTAATTTAAATCAGTTATCAGTTAACCTATAATACAACTGTTATTGTTCTTTTGTTAATAGCAACAAAAAAATGACTAATAATACTAACAAAAGACAATATTATAAGTCATATTATTATAAAGACTATAATAGTCTATTATAATTTTTATAATGTGCAATAAATAGTAGTAATAAATCAGTGGGCTATTTCTATATTTTATAACCAATAATAAGGTGTTGGTTGTTACTAGACTTGCACTTAATGTTATTAGGGGCCAAGCACTGAAGGTGCGTAGGCACCTATTGAAATAGTTGGCCGCCTTCCTCTTCCTCCTCCTTCTTCTTCCTCTTCCTCCTCCTCTTCTTCCTCCTCTTCCTCCGCCGAAAGTCTGTGGCAGCCCATAGAACCGCTTGCTGGAAAGTTGTGAAATTTGGCAAACTGATAGAGGACAGTCTCAACATTAACCATAGCAAATTTAGAGTCTCTAACTCTCTAGTGCCACCACTTGTCCAAAGTTTCAATATTTTTATGCTAATAACTTTTGAACCATAAGGCAAAGAAGGAAAATTATTTTTTTCCTCTGAACCCTTGGCTCATGCCAAGTCGAATGAACACCAAAATTCAAAAATCTATATTTTCGCTATTTTCAGGTGTTCAAAGAACCTTTGGCTCTTCTTCACTCAGCTGAGTGTGAGTTTGTGTAACACTTTTTCATCTGACTCCTACAGCTCAGGACATGGAGAACATGTCCGAAGATGACGGTTGGGAGTTTGTGAATCTTGGAGACCAACAGAGTTTTGGCATCAAGACCGCAGGACTGGAGGAGAAAGCCACAGCGTGCCAGATGCTGGTGAGATGGCAATCCACCCACACATGCGATTTAACCAGCATTGAAAATGAACACTTACTGTCAAACTTTAAGATGCATTAAGCCACCCAAATGAATGATTGATGAAGAAATCCTGTGGCTCTTGATGTTTTTGGCAGGTTGTTTTTCCCAAAGAGCCTGGAAATATTCCAAAACCATTACATTTCCTTATTTAAAATTAGATGGGATAAAATAATGCACTTAAAATAAATGAATCTAAATGTTTTTTAATGAAATTATGATAATGTTTTGTTTGTGTTGTGGTTCCTCAGGTGTGCTATGCTAAAGAGCTGAAAGAAGGTTTTGTCGAGTACACAGAGCAAGTCGTCAAGCTCATGGTTCCTCTGCTGAAGTTCTACTTCCATGATGATATCCTTCATGAGACTACAATCACTTATCACTTATATTCCGTATGATCTTGCAGTGTAATGGTCAAAGTGTTCTGAAATAAAATTGAAGATCTATATAGGTACTAAGAACTATATTAAAACTAATAAGTGAAAAACACAATCATAAACAAAGTAATTTAAATGCATTAAAATGTATTTAATATGTAATAAGTAATTTATTAAAATAAAAATAAGAACTAGTTCAAAATATTAAATATAGTAGTATATCAGTTAAAATGACCCAGTTGCTTGATATGCTTTCAGACTGTGTAACAGTCTTTGTTTTAAAGCCTTGATCAGAAAAGGTTTTTCACGCACCTGAGATTTGGTTAGGATCCTTAACATGTTTTTCACGTGTGCGTGTGGCGGCGGCTGAGTCTATGCCTCTCCTGCTGGAATGTGCTCGTGTCCGAGGCCCAGAATATCTCACACAGATGTGGCACTTCATGTGTGACGCCCTCATCAAGTCCATCGGCACCGAACCCGACTCAGATGTGCTGTCAGAAATCATGCACTCGTTTGCAAAGGTAGTTCACATGTAAACTAGGTCAGTGTTTATTCTGAAGTTCACTGGGGGTTTGTACTGTTAGAGCTGGAAATGTTGTCTGTTCTCCAGTGTTTGTGTGCTTTATAATTCAGTGTGATCTGTCTTAGTGCATCGAGCTGATGGGAGATGGATGCCTGAACAATGAGCACTTTGAGGAACTGGGTGGCATTTTAAAAGGAAAACTAGAGGAGCACTTTAAAAACCAGGAGCTCAGACAAGGTGAGTTGCACAGGAATTTATTTTTATGTTCCGAGGCTACATTTTCATGAGGGAAAATATAGTAAAAACAGCAATGATGTGAAAGTGTAATATAAAACAACTGCTTTCTATGTGAATAAATTTGAAGGCAATTTATGTGTCACATGATCCTTCAGAAATCATTCTAATACAGATTAGTGTTAAACAGTTTAATGATTTTTAGTAATTAAAATGCATGTCTAATTAATTGAAATCATGAAATGTATAGTTATACAAATTACTTGGCTCTGACTAATGATAGCCAAAAAATTACTGCATATAGTAAATTTGCCAGACTATTAAAAAAAGTTATTCTATAGCAATTGTGTTCATTTGAATCATATTGAAATCACATTTTCTGAAAATAAAGTTTATCCTTGAATGTAGGTTTGAACACTGTTAATTGGCTAATTAGGTGTCATTGTCAGCCAATCGCAATCTTCTGATGTTTCAATTGGTCTAGCTGTTGTCACCAGTTTTCATCTAAAATTCATACAGGTTTGTGGAGTTTTTCTGATTAATTGTTTTTGTTCTCTGCAGCCAAACGACAAGATGAAGACTATGACGAGCAGGTTGAGGAGACGTTACAAGACGAGGTGAGCAGCTCATCTCACGTGTTTCTTCTAAGTGATTCTTTGATTTAGATCACTAATTGTGAAGCTCCTTGTGATCTGTGTTCAGGATGACAACGACGTCTACATCCTGACCAAGGTGTCAGACATCCTGCACTCGATCTTCAGCAGTTACAGAGAGAAGGTTCTTCCGTGGTTCGAGCAGCTGCTGCCAGCTATTAGTCAATCTGATCGTAAGTACTTAGATCTGCAGTTAAGCTCTGTTTTTAACTGGTTATAGACTCTTTATCCACGTATTGTTCCTTTAGTGTCCTCACAGACCCTGGGCGGGACAGACAGTGGGGTTTGTGCATATTCGATGATGTAATCGAACACTGCAGCCCATCTTCCTTCAAATACGCGGAGTACTTCCTGCGGCCCATGATGCAGTCGCTGTGTGACACCAGCCCGGAGGTGCGACAGGCGGCAGCGTATGGCATTGGTGTCATGGCTCAGTTTGGAGGAGAAAACTACAGGCCTGCTTTCACAGGTTGGACATCCTTTGTCACTTGCAACCTTTGTTGTTGGGCACGATTAGTCCCAATAGGACACTATGAAATCAGTGTTATTTGTTCCCAAATTCCAGTTTCTAAATTTTAGTAGACAAAAAGCATGTCTAATTCATTAAAATCATGCAACTTGTGTAGTTTAACAATTTAAGATTTTTGAGAACCTGTGAAACAAGTTTTATGGTTTTACTTTTATTCAGAAAATTCAGTATTTTTCCCTTTTCACCCCCCTTGGGTTCCAGTTTAATTTCATTTTTTAGAAATCGAAAACCATGTATAATAAACTGAAGCTCTTGCTAAATCTAAGTTTAATATTTAAGTAAAAAAAAAAAACAAAAAAAAAAACATCTATTTTAATGGTTAAATTAACATTTTTGTAATCCAAAAAGCATGTCTAATTCATTCAAAACATGGAACTTGACTACAGTTTATTAAAAGTTTAACAAAAGTTTACATTTTAGGGCCGTGTTAAATCAGTTTTATGTCACACTTCTTTTTTGTTATATTAATTTGAGCAAAAAAAAAAAAAATGGAGTCAGTGTCTCAATTCATAAAGACTTGTTTCACTATTGGAATCTACTGAATGAATGGCGATAAATCAGTCAGCAGCTTGTCAATGACATAATTTTTTTTTTTTTTTTAAACGGGCAGTTGTCGCCACCTGCTGGAGGAAGAGGATAAGCGTTACAATACATACACGTGTTTAGATACTTTCGTTTTGAATGCTAATGTAGTGAATAAGTATATATATTTATAAGTATATATATTTATAAGTGTGATGTTTGTTATTTTTATTAAATATGCTAGAGAACAGACGAATCGCTCTCGCTGTACTTTGATGGCAAACACCGACTAGTCTGCACAGCGCCGCTTCAAGCGAACAACTCACAAGCTGCTGACGTGATATATTGCCAGCACAACTTAAGCACATGCAAGTTATTTCTATAATTGGCAAGGCAGATCGGCATAATTTCTCATATCGGGCCGATATTAAAATTTTAAGCCTTTATTGGCTGATTCCGATAATATTGAGCATCCCTATTTTTAGTAATCAAAAGCATTTCTAATGTATTAATCATGAAACTTGTCAAATGTAATTTTTAGAGCCTTTATTACTTTTTCTATTATTATTCTGGATTTTGTTTTTATGGTTAAATTAAATGTTAGTAATCGAAAAGCATGTCTAAGTGAAATCATGAAACCTGTTTATGAAATTTATATTCATCTGGATCATTCATTTTCTTCTGGATTTATGATTTAATACAAATGATCAAAAATGATGGTAATAGAAGGCATGGAACATGAGCAGTTTTTCATCTTCTAATAATCAAATTCTGCATGCAGACTTCATATTTCAGTAGCAGACTTTTTGAACTTGATTTTGTTCATCCCAAATTTGCCCAAATCCATGAAATTCTGCATTATACAGTAGTTATTATGATTGTTAATTTTATATGCATGTATTATATTACATTATTTACATTATATGCGTGCTGTGATGTGTTTTCCAGAGGCTGTCCCTCTGCTTGTTGGAGTGATCCAGGCTCCAGACTCCAGAGCTAAAGAAAATGTCAACGCCACTGAGAACTGCATCTCTGCTGTGGCCAAAGTCATGAAGTACCGCCCAGAGTGCGTCAACGTCAATGAGATCCTCCCTCACTGGCTGTCCTGGCTGCCGCTCAATGAGGATAAAGAGGAAGCTGTCCACACGTTCAACTATCTCTGTGACCTCATTGAAAGGTGAATGTCTGTTAGCTGATGTGAACACTGGGAGTTTTAAATGCAGGTTTGTGATTTGACTTTAATGCCCATTTCTTTTTGCAGTAACAATTCCATTGTTCTTGGACCTGATAATACGAATCTCCCCAAGATTTTCGTTATAATCGCAGACGGTGTTGCGAATGAATCGATTAAAGGTGAAGATGGCTGCAGCAAACGAATGGCCAACGTTATTCGTCAAGTACAAGTAGGTTTCATGTCATTTAATATGAACAAACTGCTTTATTACATGCAGGCAAACTAACACCAGTAGAAAGATTGCAGAACTGCAAAATTATTGTAATTTTGCTAAAAATAATGCTTTCAACGTAGAAAAGCTTTATAGTTTTGTTTTTTAGTACATCTTGGTGAATATCAGTGTTTATCTTATGTTGGCACTTATAGATTGTTAAAAATGGCCTTAATGATTTCAAACTATTTTTTTACTATATTGCATGCATTATTTAAAATGGTTCAGTTTAAAAAAAAAATGCGTTTATCGATATAAATTGAATATCAAAGGGCTAATTTATGCATGTTATGTAGCCTTAGCATTTAAAAATCTCAATTGATTTTTTTTTTAACATGTAGATATGTATATTGATGCCTATAAATAGTAAATTATTTATCATTGTTCTCATAAAATACAAATTTATATTGAATGTCTTAAAATATTCACATGTGTAAATTTAGATGTTATTGCAAAATGTGTTTATCTCTGCTATAAAATACATTTTCAGTGCATCTAATGATGGTTCATAGATTTCTGGTTCTTCTGTGTGAAAAGTAGCCCTTTTTTGCTTCTAGGTTGAGTAGAATTTGCATGGTATTTTCATGTCAAGTGTCTGACTGTGCTCCGTGTTTTTTTTTAGGTTTCTGGAGGACTCTGGACGCAGTGTGTTTCAGCGCTCAACGAGACTCAGCAGAAGGCCATCCAGGACCTCCTGAACACGGCTTGAGTGAACGAGCGAAGCCTTAACCCCATAAAACAGCCCATCTATTGAGGATTAATAAACTGTGCACCTGGAATTCCACATCTAGATTTTTGGCCCTTTCCATATTTTGAGTAAAGAACCACCACCATGAGACTTGAGTTTGTGTTGGGCCTCTGAGCCTTCTGGACCTGATCTCTCAAAGTCTTCAACAACAGCAGGGCCGAGCGTCCAGCAGCTACATGTGTCTTTGTGTGTCTCACCTCAAAAAGGGCCAATGGCTTCAGAAACCCTCATCTTGAGCGGACGTGGGGGGTTTAGGGGTATGAAATGAAACTAACCCTCATCCATCATAGATCTTTAAGAATTTCTGGTGTAGAAATTGTGCTTTTCTCCCTTATGAGATCCGTTATAGTTGTTTTGTCAACTTGTGTGTCTGTCGATCCTTGCTGAAGCTGATTTAGGGGTCGGTCCGACTCTTTTCACCGACGGATCGGACTGAACGGACTCGGACTTGGATGAGCTCGATTGAAAGAGCGATGATGCAGCAGTCATAGCGTTGACTTTTTGTTTGGTTTTCTTTTAGGTTTTTGTTTTCTCTTCAATGCTGGTCCAGATCGCCGGCGAGGATGTTTGGGAGAAACGGGCAACGGTTTGCTCCACCTTCGCTGATATGTGTGTTACGGCTAAAATTGTCTGTCATTGGCTCACTTAATCCATTTAATGAAATAAACAACATGGGAAAACCAGGACTCTGGGTTCAGGGCTTCTGATATTATGAAGGAAATGCACAAATGTGAAGCCTGTTGGCTTATGGGTTGTCACATGTCCATGGAACATTTGTATATGCAATCTATCCTGGTTAATCATTTTACAACACTTTCAGTATTAAAGCTGCAAGACATGCTGAACTTTGTGTTGGTTTCATTGCTAACTACATGCTCTCAATATATGTTAAGTTAAATAAAATGATCTTTGATCCTATTAACAACAGTAAACCCCTCCCCTCCCCCCTTAAGTTTACTGTAGGGTTTCTCACTAGAGTGCTTTTTAACTCGTTTACAAGAGGATACAATGCTTAAGACGGAAACTAACGTTACGGAAGATTTTCACATGGTATTTTATGGATTTACAGCAGAAACTAGAGATAAAGTGATTAGGAGTTTAAAGGAAAAGATTTGTAATATCTGTGAAATGTACTTTTTACAAAAATAAGTGCATATAAACAGTTTCCGCAGATCTTTTTAAAAGTTATCAAATTGAGGCTTTAGTTTTAGGTGTTAAATCTGAGCAGAATGTCTAAAATTAAAATCATGGCAATTAGATTCTTCCTCAGTATTTTGTATTGCAATATAAATATAAAAACCTTAAAATCAAGATACCTTGACTTGAGATGCAAACTGAGGATATGAAGTCCTGTTCTCTGAGAAATGGAACAAAATCGAGTTTATGATTAAAACGAACAAATATGTCAATGGGGTATAAAAACTTGTTTTCTATTTGAATTAAGTTGAGTTCTGACAAATCTTAAGACACATAATCTAAACAATGTCTTGAGGCCACTGGCAGATATTTGTTTCAATCGTAAGTTCTATTCATTTTGATAATTTTTTTCATAGAGACGTCATTTTGCTTCTCAAGTAAATATATCTTGATTTAAGAATCTTTGACAGTTTGCATTTGAAAGCGACAAATATAGAGAAAGAACATCAATTTTTTGCAGCATGTTTAGAAGGTACAGCTATTTCTATATATATATATATATATATTAGAGATCTGTTGATTGGGTTTTTTTTTTGTTTGTTTTTTTTTTTTGTTTTTTTTTTTTTTTTTTTTTTTTTTTTTTAGGTTTTGTTAAAAGACATTTTTTTTTTTAGAGAATATTTTGTGTCATTTTGATTTTTTTTTTTAAAATCTTTTCTCGGTCTTGAAAAGTCTTAAATTCACCTTTATAAAATTCACCTTCAGAAACCCTGAAAATCAGTATCAATGAGACATAAATTAAATTTTTACTTGTTGACACTGTTTAAATGTGTTCTATTCAAAAGGAACGTGCACAAGATTCTAAATTAGCCTTGATCTGCAGGGGCTCGTAATCTTTCTCAAATTGGTGCCAAATTAAAATTTTGACGAATGAAAATACTGAAGTCCAGCATGATCAATGAATTGTAGTGTTGTTTAGAACTTAACAATTGCAGGTAATCACAAGGTACTTCAGCTTCGCAAATGTCACTTTTGTGCAATTACAATTATTTTTTACAGTACAAATAAATATATTTGCCGTACATTTAACTAACTGTATGAAGAAATAACTGACAGAATGATGCATCATTCTGCGCCTCCTTTTGTAAGTCATAAAATAAAGCGCGAAGACATTTTATTTTCGATAAATTATTTTATTCACAATTTTAGCTCTCTTAAAGCACTTTATAGTGTAATAGTAATCAAACCAGTCCTGAGCTCTCGAGCTTTGATCTATGCAGACCAAACTATCACTAATAAGTTTTTCTTTATTTGTATTTATCTTTGCATTCACTTAGTAATAAATAGAGTCTATTGTAAGCTCGAGAATCCCCGCTTGGTGGCGCTGTTGCTCATCACAGTTCTTTATAAGACTGGATAAATACACTGAAAGATGATCCCGATTTGAATGCGATTTCCTAGTCATTGGGATGTAGAAATGTACTGTGTTTTTTTAATCATGGTAAATCGATCCTTTATACGCTAGATTATCCATTGGTATCATTTGACTTGCAGTACAAAGGAACATAATGGTGTCAGATGGTAATAATGTGGTAGCGTACACTCCAGAGCTCTTCCAGGAACACATTATGCCCTAAAAACATGGTACATCAGGACTTGTTGAGCGGGTGAAGTTTGAATGCACCGCCAGGTGTCGCTGTTCTCTTCACGGCGTTTATGAGGCTGTCGCTGTAGTGCGGCTGTTGGAGGCTGGAGGCAGTGTTTTATTGTAATCAGTTTGGGATCCGTTCGGCGTCGTTCAGTCATGGCGTCCGGGAAGACGGTGGACTGCGGCGCTTCCTGCGAATAACCGCCGACAAACCGACTCCTCGCGACTTTAGCCGCTGCACTGCGCTTTGTTTTCGCATGATATCATTTAACAACACTGTTACGGAGCTATCCAGTCCCAAGGAGTTTTAATTTAGCAGTAAAGGTAAGATTCTGGGTTATTTTATTGGCTCGCGCAATAAACCGACAGCGAATGAGAGTTACTATTAATCGCTAGACGCGCTGATAAATCGTCGCGGTTTCCATGGTTACTTGATTAAACCTCTTGAGCCGCCGCCGCTGCTGCCACGCGTCATTTCCTATGTTTCCACTCCTCACTCCTCACATCAAAATGTACTAAAATGCTTTACCATAGAACTACTGCACTTTTACGTTTAACAAAAATACTGTGGTAATACCATATTTTGTTGGATCCTGCAAAAGTGCTGCGGGACACCATGTTACAGTGATGGTAGTTGATTTAAATGGCACTCCAAGGTACTTCCAAGAATGCATTGGCTTATGTCCAAAAACATAGTATACCTTGTTGTAATTGTGGCACCTTAGTAATACGGTGTTTTTTATGCTTATTTTCTTTAAAATACCTTACACTACCATGGTATTTTACTATGGTGTTACAACAGGACAGTTGTGTAAGGGGCACATTGCTTTCCCCTCAGCCTGCTTTTAACTAACGCAACGCAGCATACTGATGTATTTATCAGGAACCAGAACTAGATGACGACCCTACAGTGACCTTTTTTTCTCTTAAGTGCATTAATTGTCACGTGATGTTGTATTTTCAGTGGGTGTGCAGGACATTATAGACTTTCCCCATCACATGAATTCTTGATTCGGCTAACACACACACACACACACACACACACACACACACAGACACACACAGTCACATGCACACTTACACCACTACACACACTGAACCAGTCAAGGGACCTACTCGACTAAACCTACAGGGATTACGCCGACTAACCTATACATACGGCCTGGACCAATGCAGCTTAACCTACTAACATCTGAACCTCAGGGATTACTCGACTAACCTACATCCGCTGGCCCACTTTATGCAAAAGCATCATTGTGACTACAGTTTTTGCTTCATATTTTCCATCTTCAGATTTGTAAACAACATTTCATGCCATAATAAGAGACATTTATTTCCAAATGGCCTAATGGTTAGAGAGTCAGACTCATAACCCGAAGGTTGTGGGTTCGAGTCTCGTACCGGCAGGGATTGTTGTTGGGGGGAGTGAATGAACAGCGCTCCTTGAGCAAGGCACCTAACCCCCAACTGCTCCCCGGGCGCCGGAGCAAAAAAATAGCTGCCCACTGCTCCGGGTGTGTGTTCACGGTGTGTGTGTGTGTGTGTGCACTTTGCATGGTATAAATGGTATAAATGCAGAGCACTAATATTTACTATATTATTCAATAGTTCAGTGGTGGCTTGTACCAGTAGTAACAATAAATGTAGTAAATATATAAAAGTTTTCTAAATATATCAGTAAATATTTTGGCAGAAACTCCATCAGTGATCTTGATAATTAAACACAATGACTTTTTTTAGGTTTTTAGTATGTTTACCAGAGCATTGTGGGTGATTCCGTGATTGTTAGTCAAACCTTTTAGTACGCTTTTCTCATTTGAGGAATCATTCAGCTACACACTGAAGTGTGTATACTTAGTATTTAATACTTCTATATAGCGTGCTGATCTCATCAGTATTGTTTGTTCTTGCAAACACTAGAATTTAGACATTATGATTGTAATTGTTTAGTTTAATGCTTACAGAGCAAGTCGTATCCTCAAAGTATACACTTTGTTGAGTTCCCTTCCCATCAATCTCTGGGCCAGTAGTGTTGATCCATGTGTTCACATGTGTATGTTGAGTCTGTCTCACACTGGGATCACAGAGGAAACCTGTTTCACGCCGTGCATGCACCTCAGTGAACACTGGGAACTTTCAGGCAAACAAGTTGAAAGGCAGGTTAACTAGCCGAGTGAGCGTGAGACTGGAACGAACCAGCGCGGCATGTATTGTGTTCCTCGTTCACTTTTCTGCCTCTGTTTACTGTGATGTGATGTGTTTGAATAAGATGGAAAAAGAAAGATGTTTGCATGAGAGTGTTTAAATAAAGTAACACTTTGGGAAGGCATAAAATGCCCTGTTTTTACCATGCATGTCCTTTGAAAATGAGCCTCTCTTGGCCTCTCATTGACTAGTGACCTGCTACTGAGTCGAAATGAAATTTGAGTGGGTTTGGCTTTTACTCCAGAAGTACTTCCTGTTTCTTCTCTCAGACGAGTTGTTTATCTTTGCGTGACCTTCTTTCTGTGTTCACATGCTTCCCACTTTGTGAAACGTTTCAGTTTGTGGCCTGTTTGCAGAGGTTTCCCTTTCACTTGTTTGTCAGCATTCACTGTAAAGGCTTCGCATGAAACGCTTCCTGCTAATCGCCAACTATAGAAAAGCGAGTTGTCATAAATCACAGCACTGCATCAGGTCGCACCTATATAATGGACGCTCTGGTAGTTGCATAGCAAAGAGCAGATAGCAGTGCATAGCAACCAATTAGCAATGCCCTAGCATGCACCCAAAACACTGTAGCAACTGCATAGCAATGTGCTTCAAACCACTCAGAATGATTTAGCATCCACATAGCAACACCTTAAAAGAAGTTCCATCATTCCTTCCTCTTAACAGTGATCATTATCATATTGAAAACAAGTCTAATTGTAACGTTTGCTAATATTTTTTATTCAAAATAATTCCTTGTTTTTAGCGCAATCATTGTTGTGTAAACATACCCTCAGATTCCTTTGCAACCTCTGAGCAACTTATTAAAAGTTTAAATGGATATTTGTAATCTGTATAATTGTTTCTTTATATTGTGTTTCACTGACTGAACAGCTCTGTGTGGCTGAAATGAGATTGGATGCTGATCTGATCTACACGCGGTTATGGGAACGTGATCCTTTGGCTTTATGTTTGTCAGATCTCCTTTGGGGAAGACTTCTGAGAAAACATAAATGAAGATGATATTAGCAGACGCTGGAGTGTGATTCTTGTTGAATCTTCCTGCAAAAGTAGGTTGGTCAACCTGTTGAACCAGTAACCAGTGCAGTTTTTGTCATGTGCGTTTCAAACCATAAACCAGATCAGTGCATGGTTAAAATGTCAGCTTTACCCAACAACAGTGATGTTTCTTTGCTTTTTCCTTTAAGATTTCTGCAAACAGCCTGTTAAAAATGGGTGAACTAAAGAGAGCATTAGGAAGATTAAAGATAATGAATGTGCATTTGTCATCATTTGTTCTTTAAGTGGGTTTTAAAGGCTCTTGTTTGAATGGAAATCCAGTTCTTTAGAAGTCTTTACCCTGCCATTTGTATTTGCATTGTTCTTGTGATCGGCCTTTGTGTAATTAATGGGCCGGTCAGTGAGGATTTGCTAATAGAGCTGCAGACGTTCATTGGTAAACGCATAAATTAGACTCTGAAGACTGTCCTGAACGAGTGGGTTTTGGGTGGGTAATGAAACTGCCAGCCGAGGGGAATTAAAGGTCCCAGAGGAGCTGCTTCTCAATTACTCATTCAGTTTTAAATGTGTTGTAACGAGTAACTTCAGCCCGGGACAGGGAAGAATGGGCCCCTTTATTGCGGTGTTTGTGCTTATGAACCAACCCCTGAAGACTTCATGGGAGCCTGTTGGTCTTTCTCTGTCGTCCTGTTCACTCTCTTCGCCTGTTTTTTTTTTGTCTATTATTCTTGTTCTGTTTATTTCTTTTGCTTGTTTGTCTGTCATTATTAACCAATACCTGGTTGGAAGTGTTACCAAAACAGATATATTTGGTAATGGCACTAAATTTGCCACGTTTTGGAGATATTTTTTTGACAGCTGCCAACTATTCATGTTTGGTTGATGAACAATAGTGTTGAATTTCTGATATGTCATCTAGCCAGATCAAGCGATATTTGTTTTGAGATTATCAGTTGGTAACACTACTGCTTCACTAATTAACAAAAGTGTTAGTGAACAACTGATAATATTGGATAGGCCATTAAATCGGCTAAAATCTAAAAATGTTTATATTATCAGCATTGACCAGTAACCATGACCTCTTGACTGAGAGAATTGGTGTAACTAAAAAGAAAAAAAAGTACTGACAAACTTGTCATTGGATAAAAAAAAAAAAAAAAAAAAAAATATATATATATATATATATATATATATAATATATATATATATATATATATATATATATATATGCATATGTATATGCATATATACAGGTCCTTCTCAAAAAATTAGCATATTGTGAAAAAGTTCATTATTTTCCATAATGTAATGATAAAAATTAAACTTTCATATATTTTAGATTCATTGCACACCAACTGAAATATTTCAGGTCTTTTATTGTTTTAATACTGATGATTTTTGCATACAGCTCATGAAAACCCCAAATTCCTATCTCAAAAAATTAGCATATCATGAAAAGGTTCTCTAAACGAGCTATTAACCTAATCATCTGAATCAACTAATTAACTCTAAACACCTGCAAAAGATTCCTGAGGCTTTTAAAAACTCCCAGCCTGGTTCATTACTCAAAACCGCAATCATGGGGAAGACTGCCGACCTGACTGCTGTCCAGAAGGCCATCATTGTCACCCTCAAGCGAGAGGGTAAGACACAGAATGAAATTTTCTGAACGAATAGGCTGTTCCCAGAGTGCTGTATCAAGGCACCTCAGTGGGAAGTCTGTGGGAAGGAAAAAGTGTGGCAAAAAAACGCTGCACAACGAGAAGAGGTGACCGGACCCTGAGGAAGATTGTGGAGAAGGACCGATTCCAGACCCTTGGGGGACCTGCGGAAGCAGTGGACTGAGTCTGGAGTAGAAACTTCCAGAGCCACTGTGCACAGGCGTGTGCTTTTGAACCAGAAACAGCGGCAGAAGTGCCTGACCTGGGCTACAGAGAAGCAGCACTGGACTGTTGCTCAGTGGTCCAAAGTACTTTTTCGGATGAAAGCAAATTTTGCATGTTATTCGGAAATCAAGGTGGCAGAGTCTGGAGGAAGACTGGGGAGAAGGAAATGCCAAAATGCCTGAAGTCCAGTGTCAAGTACCCACAGTCAGTGATGGTCTGGGGTGCCATGTCAGCTGCTGGTGTTGGTCCACCGTGGTTTTATCAAGGGCAGGGTCAATGCAGCTAGCTATCAGGAGATTTTGGAGCACTTCATGCTTCCATCTGCTGAAAAGCTTTATGGAGATGAAGATTTCGTTTTTTCAGCACGACCTGGCACCTGCTCACAGTGCCAAAACCACTGGTAAATGGTTTACTGACCATGGTATTACTGTGCTCAATTGGCCTGCCAACTCTCCTGACCTGAACCCCATAGAGAATCTGTGGGATAGTTGTGAAGAGAAAGTTGAGAGACGCAAGACCCAACACTCTGGATGAGCTTAAGGCCGCTATCGAAGCATCCTGGGCCTCCATAACACCTCAGCAGTGCCACAGGCTGATTGCCTCCATGCCACGCCGCACTGAAGCAGTCATTTCTGCAAAAGGATTCCCGACCAAGTATTGAGTGCATAACTGAACATAATTATTTGAAGGTTGACTTTTTTTTTTTTGTATTAAAAACACTTTTCATTTATTGGTCGGATGAAATATGCTAATTTTTTGAGATAGGAATTTTGGGTTTTCATGAGCTGTATGCCAAAATCATCAGTATTAAAAACAATAAAAGACCTGAAATATTTCAGTTGGTGTGCAATGAATCTAAAATATATGAAAGTTTAATTTTTATCATTACATTATGGAAAATAATGAACTTTTTCACAATATGCTAATTTTTTTGAGAAGGACCTGTGTATGTATATATATATATGTATATATATGTGTATGTATGTATATGTGATACTGATAAGATAATAATACTACGCTTTCTTCTAATAACAATGTAAAATGTACTAATATGCAAGAATATTAATCAAGTTGTCTGCGTTCGCTCAAACTGATTTGCTGAAATCAAAACAGGGATGATATTAGGTGTGTACAGTGAACATCTTGCGTTCCCTTGATGAACAAAGCTTTGTAAACGTCTGCTAAGCTCTATTGATTAGTTCTAACCCCATTAACATCACATCCACTGAATCTACTGTTATCATAATGCCACAGGATAGACTCCCCAAACTCAACGGGATCAATAATGGGTGGTCTTTGGGATGGTGGTTAGTGAAGGTTGAGTTGGAAGGGTTTTCCGACGGTGTAAGTGTTTTAACCTGTTGAGACTTGTCTCTCTATCACACATTTGGGTGCCGGTGAGGAATGATTCTTTGGGAATCAGATGAGAACTCAGTGTCTGGATCTAAGAGGATCTTTTAATCTAATCTAAGATTCAATCAGTGTTGGAATGTGTTTGTTTATCATTGCTCCTGTTAAGTGTTCTTGAAGTCATCAGACCACTGAGTATTAGTAAGTTCAGTCTGTGCATCGCTATGCAGTCTTTGTCAATTTTTTATTTTATTTTATTTTATTTTATTTTATTTTATTTTATTTTATTTTATTTTATTTTATTTTTATAGTGGCTTAGTTACACTGCAAAAAACAAACAAGCAAACAAAAAAACAATGTAAATATGACTGATTTCTGTTTCAGTCTTTCTACTTTATTTCTATGTTTTATATGGTTTCTTTGTAATTATTATGAGTAAATACAATTCTTTTCAGTGCATTTGTTTTGTATCTGATTGTTTTATTTTATTATTTTATTGCATTGCATTTTGTTTTTCATATTTTGCATTGCACTATTTGCTTTCTACTTTTGTTTTTTATTGCATTGCGTTTCCTTTTATTTTACTTTATGGCCTTGCATTGCATATTGCTTTACTACAAATATTATTGTAGTCTTTCTACTTCAATATTTCATGTTCGTTTCAATGTTACTTGCCGTTTCTTTGTAATTATTTGTGAAATTTAATTGCGAGTAAATCCTATATAATTTTTCTTCAATGTATCTGGTATTTTTATCTTAACAAATCTTAATTTCATTTGTACGTTCTGTGTGCAGAATTAAATCACAGTCCGTGGCTTTGTGCTGCAGTGTTGTTTTTCACATGTCATGTTTGTTTCCTGTATGTAAATCCTTGTGACAGTGTTTGTGTTGAGTAAACACCGGGAAACACCTCTGTACATGTTTGTTATGATTGTGCTGTACTTCTGAGGTTCCTGTTGAGGGATTGAAAAATTTGTCTCCATGGAAAACACTTTACACTGTCATAGGAGAAGGTTTTCAGTGCTACAAGCAGATAATTGATCTCTCTTTGATACAAATGCACTGTTTTTATGTTTGATTATCTGGTGAGGTGTGTGTGTGTTTCCTCATATATCGTCAGGTTTACTGGTGAAGTTTGGCCCATTTTCCATCTGTGATTCCCATAGTAACTCATTCCATGCAGCTACATGTGTTTTAATCTTGTGTTTGAGTGTTTTTTCGGTGGTCGATAATATCTAGAGAACAGGCTGGTAGATGCATGATATTTATCACCCAAGCATAAGGCTTGTTTCACTGAATACACAGTGATATTGTTTTTGTACAATAGTTCAATAAACAAGATGGTTATATCAAGTAACTGACATTTTAGTCACAATATGGCCAGCTGCTTGCTTGCTTTGTGCTTTGCCAATGAAAACAGAAGTCAAAAGGAGTGAAAACAGACAGGAGGAGTGATATAGACTGGGGCATGAACAAGAACAACTATTTGAATTGCTGATTAATCTGCTGATTATTTGTTCAGTTAATCAATTAATATTTAAAAAAAATAGGGAAAAAAATAAACATTTTCAATTATTTGTTATCAAATGTATAATTTTATATTTAAAAATATTTGATTTATTTATTTATTTATTTATTTATTAATTTTTGCAGTTTTTAGCAGAAATTTTAGCAAAAAGGTCACACCCTCATACCAGCTAAATATTGGCCAGTTAATCTGTCTATTATACATTTGTCATTATCTTTTTACTATTTTATTCATGTTTTCATTTATGATTGTGAACATTTTTGTGTTCTGAAAACAACTTAACATCAGTGTCAGAACATTTGGCAAATTGTTCACAAGGAAAGACTGTAAATCTGCAGTTTATGACTGCTGTTAATTGATTGATGTCCTTTGAAATACGCTATTAAAATGTTATTGTATTACCCTTTTTATGAAGGTATATGGCACGGTTCCTAACAGAGAAGGCAGAACTCTGCTTGCTTCAAATAGAAGTGGGACCTCTTTTGTGCTGTTTACTTTACAGACAACTATAATTCTGTAGCGTTCTGTATAATTTAGACCCTTCAAACATTCAAGACATTATGCATTTTTCCTTCCCTGACTGCATCTTAAAAGGCTTTGAATATTTCGGAGGATGTCTGTAAAAAGGTTTAGATGTAAGTGGGCAAATTAGCATTTCATTAAGTCTCACTTCCTTAGAAAGATGGGTTAGCATGAGGAAGCTCCAGTAGAAATAGTAAAAGGAGTTTTTAGTATCTTAGTTGAAGGAATTTCCCGTCTTTAATGATGTTTCTGTTTCATAATGTGCTTCAAAAGTTAAAGGTTAAAGTGGTGGTGTTTTTTTTTTTTTTCAACCACGCAAGTTTATAATCCAGTCATCATCTTGGAGGTACAGTGTGCGATCTGGTTCTTTAGGGTCAGAAATCCCTGGATTTAATGCCTGTAAACCCTTCCTAATGATTTCCTAAACCCATAAACTCTGTTTTTCAGTGTTGAGAGATGGTGGGCCTATTGTTTGACTTTAAGCCATCACTATGGTGTTAAAGACCTTGTTGAGTTCAGGAGATTTGATGGGTATGAATGCAGCACCTCACAGTGAATTAATCCATGTGTTTCTTATGGGATGTTCCCACTGGAATCAGTGTCCTTTTTATTGTATTTGTATGTCCATATTATGCAAAATATTTTTTAATATTTTTTAGTGCATGCTTCTTATTTAGTGAAAATATAAATGTAAGAAGCAGTTTAAAATATTTTGTGAAATTGTAGTAATGCAAACACACATTTATACAAAATTTATACAAATGCATTGCATTTTATTTCATTGCATTGAACTACATGTTGTTGCATTGCTTTGAATTTCATGTTGTTTTACGTTATTATTAAATTGCATCTGGACAGAATTAAAGAATTAATTTCCTCCATTTTTTTTTTTCTTTTTTAGCAAGGCTGAACGAGGTAAAAACAGATTCAGTCGAGATTAAAATTAAATGTATGTCTGTGAAACACAAATTTACCTGACCTGTTGCTGCCAGGTTCATTTGTATGGTGTTCACTTTTTTTTTTTTTTTTTTTTTGGTCATAACTAACAGTTGTGTTTATTGGGATAACTAGCAGTCAGGCAGAACAAGAATTAAAATCAAGATGTGTGTGAGAAACCACTATAGCTGCACCAGCTGTTTACTGCAGGAATCATAAATCAGTCCTTGCTCCTTGGCATTTTCCAGGGCAGCGTGAGGTTGAAATTCCAGCTGCAAAAAAGGAAGACTATGTTAGCGATTAGTGCGATCACTAGACCAGCTTAAAAGGAAAGTACTGTAGTTATACCATGGTATGGAGTCTTTATTTAGAGGTGGATTATTCCATATTAATGAAGTGTTTGCAAAACGTTTGGCCCTCATATAAACATTTAAATGGTTTTTGTTGTTAGGTGGGTTTGAACAGTATGGTGGAGCCAGAGGAGCGGCCCTCGGTGGCGGGCCAGAGGCTGGGGGCCCCCGAGAGCATGGGCATCAGCACGCTAGAGCCCGGCCAGCGGCCTCCCACCATGCCCCCCGGCAGACAGGTCTCCATCCGGGTCCAGATGTTGGATGACACTCAGGAAGTCTTTGAGGTCTCGGTAAGGCACTGTTTGCTTTCTAATGTTTATTTAATTACATTTTTATTGCATTGAATAGCTTTTCATTTCATTGCATGTTGATGCATTGAATTGCATTGCATTTTTTAAATGTATTACATTGCATTGCATTTTGTTTTATTGCTTTGCATTTGATTTTATTAATTTCATTTTTGCATTAGCAGTGGATGAGGTCAAGTAGCAACAGTGTTGCATACTATTGTTTGTATTTGCTTATTGCATAATGCATACTAATTGATATTATTTTTTGCAAAAACAGTAGACTAAATTTCCATTTCGTACATAGCTGAGGTTTAATCGTGTGGAAAAACCCTGCATTTCATAAGTGTTTTGATCTTGTTGTGTACCTCAGCAGGCCAGCAAGTACATACTTAAAGCGTCTGCTGCTTTCCACCTCAAGTTTAGTTTCTTTTGTGTTTACTTGCCCTCCTGTTTCGTCACGTAAGCTCCCTGGGGAATGCTAATGATGTTGAAAAAAGCTCGGTCTTGTTCACTAATGAGAAAATACCCTCATTGATCGCCACCAAGGGAGCCATAAGCTCCTCAGGCATGTTGGGTAAGTGAAAAAGAAGAAATTCCTCAGAATCCCTGCCTGTTTGTCTCTACCAGGTAAATATAACCCGAGCTGAAGGAAAAGCAGCGGATAAATGGACGGCATCTCATTCTGTTACCTGACTCTTTGTTTCTTTGGTTTGTGAAATGTATACGGGCGGTTGGAGGCACACCCTGCTCTCCATGGTGCCCTGAGGGCCGTTTGTTGACAATCAGACTCCTGACGGTGTTTTAATATCAAGATAAGGCCTATAAAAGTGCTGAGCTCCTGTTCTGTGGGCGTTGGTATTGAGAAATGCCTCGAGGTGGGCCTGTAAACGCTGTCAGTCTCGCTTAAATAGATTTTTGGTTTCCTGAGGCGATCTATAATCAGTCTGTCCAGACGTGACACATGAGTTGTGGAGAAACGGATCACCTATGGTTTCATTTCATTTGTTTCCAGTGTTCAGGGCTTTTACAGGTCTTCTGGTATCATTTTGTTTACTTGGCTTAATGCTTTTAGCTGGTTGTTCAAATCAGTCGATTGCTTAATTCATTTTTAAGGACTGCAGATTGTAGCCTGTAATTCAGGCAGCATTTTATTATATTATATTTAGGAACTGAATTAGTGATAGACTGATATAATGATCATTTAAAGATCTGCATCAGTCAGTAACAGTGGTGGTTCGTGGGTTTTAAAATAGAGAAGGCAGTGAGGCACACTAATTGTATTGGTCTGGAATCCCTGCTGATTATTATTATTATTATTATTATTATTATTATTATTATTATTATTATTATTATTAGCTTAACCACTTTAAAATGGCTTTTTGGTTGCTTTTAGTCAGAAAACTTAAAGAAAACGGCACACATACAGCAATATACTATAATTTCACTTATCTCGTCTGTCACTTGAAGCAAATATCCATCCCTTCTTAAAAGTCTGTGTTAAAAGAGAGCTGCCTGTTGTGCTGACCTGTATATAGTGTTTGAATGATGGTTTGGTAAATCTATTGTCGATCAAATATTCAATATTGCTACTCATCATAAGTACTTGGTACATTTTGGCGCAGCGAGAGACGTTCAAACTAATATCACGTAATTTACGTCTCTATGATGATTGGATGCCAGAAGGGAGGTTAGCCTCCCTTGCGAGTTTTCTTTTCTCAACACTCCTCAGCACTGAAAGTGAAAGATATATATATTTTTTTTCAGTTGCCCCTCCCCTTCTCTGTCACCTAGCTGTTGTAATTACATCAGCAGATTCAGCACATTCGCGATAGAAAATCTGAGCTTTCCAACTTCAGTAACATGTTATGGTATTACAGTTGTGAAATTACAAACAAAAAATACACATTCTGAGACATGAACTGAAATGAATTATGAATTTTACTAAAGTTAAATCGTCATCCTTCCATTTTCACCGCAAAATTTTGGGAAGCTGTGCCTCCCCCGACGAGCCGCCACTGGCCAGTAAACCTCTCGATAAACTATAATAGCTCTGTTTTTCTAAATGAATGGAATTGCATTTTTCGTGTGGTGTGCAAAACATCACATGCACATGAATGTGGGAGCCGAGCCATTCCTAGAGACCTAGGATGGGTTACGCCCTTGCAATCATCCAGAACACCTTAGCAACCACATAGTAACATGCTAAAGACCTCCCTGATCCTCTAAGACATCAATAATGCCCTAGCAACTGCATAGCAACCACTCACCGCATCTTTTCTTCATAAAATGCAGAATTATACAGTAGTTCAATGAAATGTGAATATTATGTGAATATTGCTGCCGTCCTCCTCGATAGATACATTGATATCTACACCATCAGCCGTTGAAAAGCCTATTCGGGTGGTGTGTATTCATAGCCGGTCCGAGGGAAGAATGCGGCTCTTTTCTGCTTCTTCCCAGAAGTCTCCGGGACCAGCTGCTTTCCTGCTGAGCCATTGAAAAGCCCCTGTGTCTCCTCCAGATCTCTAAAGTGAATCTGACAGCATCACCTGCTGCAGCGCAGATCCTCTTTGGGCAAGAATTCATAATAAAGTGGATAAAAATTGGATAAAAGACTTTAGCTGTCCCCCAAAGGCCATCGGTATAGAATCATAAATATGTATCGTAAGCTTGTGGCTCTGTGGAAGGTTTCGTATTTCACGAACATTGAGGTTGTTTTTTTTATGGCGAATTAATTAAAATATTAATTCAACATGAAACCAGTGATCACAACTAGAGGTCGACTGATAGTGGATTTTTTTTCAATAATGATAAATAGGTTGGACCGCACCGGCCGATAACTGATTATTCAAATGATTTTTAAAATGTTTACTGAATGAAAACAAACATAAACCTCTAAATAAAATAGTGATGACATTTGTTACCAAAAAAAACAACAACAACAAAAAAAAACACCAAATGGTAATAATTTAAATTTAAGATTTATGTATTTAACAGACTGATAATCTTAATGTGATGCTTATTTGTTAGCAGTTTTATTAGTATCATTTACATATTATTGTTTGTTTTTATGTTTTACAATTTGAAGCTTTAGTAATTTTGTTGTATTTTTGTTATTTTAAATATCATTTAAATATTTATAGTTTTTGTAATTTATGGTCAAATTTTACATAATTTTTATTGCAGTTGTAGTTTATTTCAGTACTTCAAGTTAACGTGGTTGAAAATGAGATGATTTCTAGCTTTCTATTTTTTAATATTTTATTTTTATTTTAATTGAGTTAACAATAATTCTTTTAACTCTCTATTAAACTCCTTTTTGATAGTCATACGTAAATGAAACAAGTCAAGTAAAATTAGATTTACGTACTAGTATTAATAAAATCAGTTTGTTTTAAATGCACAGTAAACTGGTTTATGTATTTATGAACAATAAATCTAGTTTGTTTCAATCTCATTTTTTAACGAATTGAATCTTGCTTGCTTCACAGCTAGTAAAATTTTAACAATGTTCATACTTTTTTTTTTAACTGATTAAATTTGATTTTCACAATATATGATTTGATTACATTCATTTTGAAAATATGATTATTTAAAATTAAATAAATGCAAATATTTAAACTATGCCTTGATTAATTTTTAGAGCGTAAATTACTCTGACTCTTAATTAACATTAATTATACTGTGGGTGATGCCATTTTGATGAAAGTATGCAAAAGCAAGCGTTTGTTTTATCTGGAATAACATGCACTAATGAATCAATTACAAGACCAACATTTTGGTTTCATGCTGACTGTACATTTGGTATTCCTGTTGTCTCTCTGTTGTTGTGTTTCTATGAAAGTGCAGTGCATATTTGACATCTTTGGGGAGCAATAGTGGTTTTGTTATTGAATTATTAAATTTGTGATTGAGGTGTAGCGCTTCTCTAATCAGCTCATGGCAGTCTAATGACGTACAACATGCAGTTTAAGCTCTTGCAGTCATTTAAATAAGATGGCCTGATGGTTTTGATGTTTGATCTGTGTTGTGAGGATGTTGTTGGCTAGACATCTTCTTTACTCTCAATGACAATAGCATGCTGGGATTGCGAAGGGTGATCTCCTGTGGGGACCCAGAGCCTCTGCTGTGTGATTTTTATACTTATCTTGAGTAGATATGCTAGTGCTAACTGGTTTGGATCAATCTTTGTGATCTGTATAACCTCTAAGTCCGTTTGAGATTTCTCTTTTACATTAGCATTTTTATCAGGCTCCTATGCAAATAACATTGGACATTTTTTTAAATAACACATTCAATTACTTAACAGTTTCTTTGCCATTAAAGGGAAATTACTGAACCTAAACATAGGAGTCTGAAAAAAAAAAGCTAATTTAATTTAAAATCAAAAAATCTCAGATGGAGATTTTTACATCTGAAGTCTCATACACACACACAAATTCTCTCATCTGTACTGATGACACAACTATAGTTATTCTTCAAATAAAACAAGTATTTGAATAAGAAATAAACCTTGACAAAACCGAAGTGAAGCTTCAGAGCTTCTGAAAGGACGTTCGCTCTTAAAATTCAAATTGAAATGCAGTGAAGTAAATCATCAGCTATGCTCGGTGGAGGTAAATAATGTTGGCGCTACAACATGTTCATATAGCGAGACAGTCTGGATATGCAAATAGCCAAGAACTAATTTGGGACACACAATGTGAGGCCATGTCCGTGTCCGTTTTGTGTGGTGGCTGCATTTCCTCTAAGGGCCGCGGCTCATCCTGTTGGATCCTCACAATCTGTACGAACAGAGGGTCAGTCTACACTGGGAATCTTCATGCAAAACTGCTGCTTATATAGGAGCAGCAAACAGAAATCCTCCTTTACTTTGTTAGAAAACTGCTTGGAATGTTAGATTGTTATCCACCGCAAAAAGAATGAAGTGTGTACACACACACACACACACACACACACACACACACACACATACATATACATATAGAATTATATCCTATATTTTCATGATAATTAAGCACATTACAAATGAATTTCCATTACTGTAATACGGTAACAAAACTATCTTCCTGTTGTGCAATGTTTATTTTTCATTAAAATCATAAAATTAGATGCATAAATCACATTCACTATACCAAATACTGCCAAAATCAATATTTACATTACAACTTTACATTCTTAATAATAGGGTTTTTTTTTTTTTTAGGTAATTTGGGTAACACGTTTTCAATAAGCCAGTTTAGACAAGAAGCAGCTGCCGTACTGTGGGCTTGTAATTGCTGACAAACACAAAAATAGAGAATTAATTGAGAGCTGTTCCACAACCGGATGGCTTAAAATATTATAAACGCAGTATACATATAAATAATTAAATTCAAATGCACGATCAAGACACTTTTTTTTTTGTGCTTTAATCTGTTTTGGCATTTTATACAGTATACCTTGTTCAGTGATGCTCAATAAAAACCACTGTATTTATTTTCAAAAGTCTTACAAAATCCTATAAAATTTTTAAAGGATTCTGAAAGAGATTAATACAAATCTAATATAATGCTGTATGAGCGAAACATGATGACAACGTGAATTCTGTGATCTGTATGTGAACTTGGAAACAGGAACTGCGCCAAGACTATTGGGATTTCCTTGCTGAGATACCATCAGACAGGATATCCTGAATGCTGGAGCAGAGCAATATGATGATGACAAAGCTTGGCCTCAGTAAGATATTTTATATACAATCCATTTCACACCACTGACAGAGTTTCCAAACGGACAGCTAGAAATCTGGAAAGCATCACCCAGTATTAGCCCAATAAATGAACTTTTATAATTTGACGGGACATTTTAGTAATCTATTGTAAGTGAGCAAACACTAAATTATATATTTTTTAGATGAATATGCACAGATTGAACAGATATATTGGCGGCTTATGTGTGTTAATACAATAATGAATAAACTAATAATTAAACAAAATTATATAAGAGAATTAAGCAGGAGTTAGGACATGTAATGAAATAGATTAACCATGCACAGCTAATTAACCTAATTAACCAATTTTTTGGCAAATTTGAGATCTGCATTGAGCAATAATGGTGCTAGCTTATGGTATCAATTCAATAATGTATATATTTTATACATCTTCATACGTGTGTGTGTGTGTGTGTGTGTGTGTGTGTGTGTGTAACTGTGTGTATATATAATATATATATATATATATATATATGTATATATGTATATATATATATATATATGTATATATGTATATATATATGTATATATGTATATATGTATATATATATGTATATATGTATATATATATATGTATATATATATATATATATATATATACATATATATTATTTTATTTATTTATTTATTTAAAAAAAAAAATCTTCTCTTCACTTAAAAATCAACAACAAACAGACTATTTTACCATATTTCCAAGTGAATAAATAAATATTTTGGTGAATAAACAATTTTCACTCAGAAATTAGTTGTTAAATTCGTAAATACACAAAGAAACAGCAAGTAACATTGAATTAAACATTTGTCCTATAAACTTATTTATGACTTCAAAAAAAAGAAAAAATGGTTTACAGTGTATTGTCCAAAACCATGACTGAGCCTGCTTGTGTATAGTACATGGATAAGCAGCGTGTCACATTCCCGTTTGCCTCTGTGAATGGACTTCACAGTGTGAGGACTATTCGCTAGCCATGAATTAGCCTGCTTAGCCCCCCGCTGTGACTCCCTCAGGAGGGAGCAGACAGTATTTGGCGTCCCCTGTGTCAACCCCGCGGGAAAATGGATGAGGGACATGACCAAATGCCGTGTGTGACATGGCCACCACCTCCTCCTAAATCCTCTCCTGAAGATCTCTGGAAATAGCTTCTTGAGCGTAGGGCCGCTAGTGGCGGTTAAGCCGCTAGCTGTGACAGCAGATGGATAACCTCTCATCTGTTGGCCACACGTTCATCCTTCATTCCTAACCCTAGCCGGCATTTTGAATGATCTACCAGAATGAGTGAATCGCTCATTAAAAGTTAGAAACTCACTTACATAAATGAACTATAGTGTCCTGCACCCACTAGTAAAAAAATAAATAATAATAATAAGTAGGTATTACTTCTGGTTCATTTGTCACACTGGAAATGGGTGGTTTAGGGCATTGTATTGAATAATGTTTCAGGGTGTTCTGATTGTATACTGCAAAATTTGACAAATGTAGTATCGTGTTTTTAATGCACACAGAAGATGTTCATCTTATGTATTGTACTCTATATACACACAGTACAGAAATGTTGGTCTTATTGTCTTGCTATTTGTGCGTTTATCAAGAGGAGAGATGAGTAATGCATGGGATGAGTGCTGGTGTGAATGAGCTAACCGCTAAGCCACATCTGTTTGTTTAAAAACTATGAAATGTTTGCCCTAAAGTAGTTTTTGCCTCTCATGGATCATCGTAATAACTAGGTAATGCTATTTTGGCACACATTCCCAGCTTAAGTGCAATATCTTCCCTTTTCTACTGACAAAAGCTGAGCGATGCCAAACACTGCTACCTCATTACGCTAAGGCTAGCATAATGCATGTGGCTAATGATGGAAAAGCTGGTTTTTGGGTGGATCTTTGATGAATAATGCAGCAGCGCACTGTCATGAATGCGCTAATCATCTCTGGAAGCGAAGGGAAGCCCAAGGCCTCAGCTGCCGCTGGCTAATCCTCTCAACATCCCACAATCCCGTCTGCTTCCTGCCCCTCCGATCCACCGCTATGCTAAAGGGATCACGGCAGAACGGGCCAGTGTTGACACTTGATGGAATGTGCTGTGCTTAAATCGCACTCATGTATTTATGAATCCTCATGAAGAGTCGGGGTTGTTTTAGTGAGTTGAATAGTAGTGCTTGTGTTCTGTTATGAATTGTGTTTTAATTTGTGCATAAAACCAGGATTCCATAGCAACAGATGATTTAACGGATGAACATATATTTTTACATAAAAAGACGATGCTTTCCAAATGATGCAGTCTTTCACAGATTGTTACTCGCATAAAACTAAATCCCATCTGCATGAGTTTTTATGCATGAGTTGTGAAAGCACCCATATTTTCATTTTGAATTTTATAGATAATGCATATAATTAGTATAATTGTTTTATCATTCATATAATTAGCAGAAGCAAATGTTTTTTTATGAGCAAACATTAGTTTTAAAGAAGAACAATGCATGGATTTGAAGCCAGCATTTATGTGACCTTTTATTAAGAATTTCCTTTTGTTTATATTTAATATTAGCTCTCATCACACCCCTTCACTCAGCGTTTCAGTCTTTTATAGCAAATGCAGTGCAGTTGAAGGACAGTTGATTTGTGGTCCTGTGGTGATTCTGACATGCTGGTAACTGGTGTTTTCCTGCAGTAATCATCACAGACTAACTGCAGCGACTCACTCTTGCTCCCACTCCTCCTCACTTCTTTCATCTTTGATTTAGCACCACAGGAAACATCAACCAACCTATTAAATGCTGCTACCGGACAAGCCCAGATCCTCAAGCCCTTTATTTCTGAACATGTGCTCGATAGAAGCTTTTTAGGATGTAAAGTCTTCTGGTCTTGAATCTCTCAATGCAAAACTGAATTTTTTTTATTTTATTAGCTTTTAAAGAGATTGTGATTCTTGATTCATAAAATGCAAGTCAGTGGCTACTGTCAGTCTGAGAGTCAAACCAAACACAGATGACACAAAATTCTCATCATCACGCAATGAGATCTGTGCTGCTCGACTAAACCTTTTTCAGATTGTTTTGTCCAATTTGATGAACTGGTTCATTCAGTTCACTGAAAACAACCATTTCAAAAGAATGATTCTTTCGTGAACCAGACATCATTCCAGACCGTTTGCCTGAGGCTATTGTAAATAATGTTCAGTTTCTTGCACAGAGCGATCATTTCACTTCGTAAGACCTCAGTATATCGTCAGGAGCCTCGAATATTAATTTTGTCTTGTCTGTATATGATTTGTTTTGACTCTCAAAGTGACAGAAGCTGAATTTTATGAACCACCAAGGACCATGGTTTGAGCTAAAAAGCGTCTTTTACATTTGGATGGCCTGAATGTTAGTAAATTAACAGCAAATTTTCATTTTTGGGTGAATATCTCTTAAACTTCTCAAGATGTAGGCCTGGAAAGGTCCTCCATTTAGGAGAGCATTTCATTTTGGAAAATGTGACCTCAAAGAAAATTTCTAGCCACAAAAATGTGTTCCCACCCAATGAAATGTGTCTTTAAGTGGTCAGGGCTGGTCATCTCATGCCTCTGAATACATTGGGTCCATTCAGTGCCTCTGATTTATGAGCAGGAAATTGCTTCCCCCCCCCCCTGGATTGGTGTTATCTGCGCATGAATGTGTTTGGGTGGTGCTTTGACTTTATATCATTATCATTCTTTCCTCCTAGAAAGAGATCTGAAGCTTTTGGATAGATGTATTATTCTGAGGAAACATGGTAGCTGACTTGGAAATGACATTTAAGTCTCTGAAATGATAATACATACATTACATAAATATATATATATATACATACCTATACATATATATCCATATATATATATATATATATATATATATATATATATATATATATATCTATATATATATATATAATTAATTGTTTTAGATACACATGCAAAATAAGACTTAATAGTTATCATATTAACCTCAGGAGTATACTGGCTTTTAAAAATGAACTCAAAACTAAAGTAATTTTTACTTTTAATGAACTTTTAAATACCTTAAATAACTGAATATCTATTTTCAGTATCTTTAACAGATGAATCTGTTTCCTTGTCTTCAGGCTTATTGTATTCCTGCAGTGAACCAAATGCTCACTTTTTTCCTTACTGCTGTTTACTCTCTTGAGGCTCTAGTCCACCACCTTGAGCTCTAGTCACACATCATTGAGTTAAAATGATTATGTAGAGCTTTTCTGTGTCATACATGCAGCGTTGGTTTGAGTGTAGATATTTTGTGTGAGTCTGTGGGTTCTTTATGGGCTTTTGGGTTCATCAACAGTGAGTTATAGGGAGTCATCAGGGCCATATAAATGTCCATAATCATACACAGGCCTTTAGTGAATGGCCAGTTATTAAAAACTATGGAGGTAACAATCCAATCTTGTGCAAAACTGAAATGTATATATTTAGCAAATGTTTAATGTTGAGTTACTTATAATTTAGTAATATCATTTATATAAATATATTTATTTTTTATATTACAAAAAAGTATTGTGTGTGTGTATATATATATCATAGTATTATTATATATAAAAATTTGTTAACATTTTATTTGCAATTGTATTTTATTTATCATATTAATATGAAATATGTATTAATATAATTTATATTTTTAATTTTTTAATATTATAATTCATGAATATAGTTAATATATTATAAATAATATTAAAAATTTACATACACATGCGCACACACACACACACACACACACACACACACACACACACACAATATTATAACACACACATATAGCTCAGTCATAACAAATTTGTTAGTGAATTGAATCATTTTACTTCTGAAATGTTATACATTTCCAAGTGAAATATCTCCATAATAAGGACAAAAGGAACATATATTGAGAAAGTAAAGGCTGACTAAAGGTTTTCATGAATGAATGAAAGAATCATGTTGCATAAAACAGAAGCTGTTTGTGGGTCTTACTGTATCAGCGCAGGGTTTCAGCCACTGCGCAGACGCCCATCCTAACTGTTCCTATGGAAACTGAAGAGATTTTTCCTGCTGTGTGATGAGTGAGTGAGTGTCCAACAGTTGCTGCAGTTGGGGGAAATCTCAGATTTATATGGTGTGTGAGACTATCTGTGTGCGTTCAGCCCAGCAGGGAGGGTTATTAATATTGACGTGTCGGGCACATGTCTGCGAGATGCTGTCTGGGTGGTTTTAGCAAGCTTTGGGTTCCTGGAGGGCTCTCGTCCTCTCAGGTGGACCTGTTCACGGCTTTGAAGTCAGGTACACTAATGAGCAGACATCATTGCCATATGTCAGACGGTGAGGGGAATTGGAAAGCTGCTTGGTGTTAAGCAGTGTGCTGGCGTCTTGCCGTATTTCACAGCCTGTTTTGACTTTTAACCCAGGAATCAGTCTTTGCTACCTGTAATGAATTAGCCACTGTATAATATAATACAAAATAAAAATTAAATATAACAAATAAAAATTAAATTAAAATGAGAACAGAGAATATAAAAACTCATGTAAAAACTAACTAATATGAAAATATTAAAACAAAAAGCTAATTAAAAATGTCTAAAAATATTTTTGTCAAAATACATTTTAATAAACTTTTTTATGCTTTCTTTTGTGTGTGTATATGAGTGTGTGTGTGTGTGTGTGTGTGTATGGTGTAATATATATATATATCTATATATATAAAATTTCAATAAAAATGATATATTGTTTTATTTTTGATATGTTTTATTTATATTTATAATTTATTTTTTATTAATGTTTACATTTTATTCATTTTTATTTGTACTCATTTTAATATTGTATTGAATTTTCATATTATTTTATTTATTATTTCTTCTAAATCTATTTTTGTTTTCTATTTAGTTTTATTTTATTTGTTTTATTATGTATTTTATTATTATTTTCAGTATTACATATATGTTTAGTGAACACTAAACAGTGTCAAAGCTATCAATATATCCTTGAACATAATCATTGCATTAATATCCTGAACCTCCATGAATTATGAATGTCTATCTGAGGTTATTGATGACTCTGGAATAGACGACATTTCATCTACTGGAGCTTCTGCAGGCTGACAGACTCTCTAGTTCACCTCATCAGCATCTCCGTCACATGTGTCTGCACATTAGGAGTAGTACTTTAACCTGTTCACATTTATTCCTAAAAATGAGAGCTGATATGTGAGATTGAGAGCTGATGTTAAGATCCGTTTTTAAGGAGCACAGCAGCTGTTAATGAAGCTTTTACATAATCAGGGAGTCCTGCAGCTCTCAGTCCATGTAGGGGACAGGAAGACATATCCTTCACCCCTCACTAAAGTTTCCATCACATGGCTATTCATTGAGAAAAATGTGAAGGATTTGGCAGGAGCACTGGAGGAAGACGCCAAATGAGATTCTTCTGTTTCACTGGCTTCACAGCTTCACACAATTACTCATTTATCTTATGTAATACCGCTTTATATGCATATTTTATTCTATATATTTATTTTATTTTGTTTATTTTAATATTATTTTTGTTTTATTTTAATATTATTTTGTCAATAAAATAAAAAAAATAACTAAAAAATTTATAATGACAAAAGGACATAAAAAACAAGCAAACTGAAAATATGAATCTATTCAGAATTCAAAATATTAAGACTGTTTCATACAGTACTGCATGTTCTGTGTTTATATTCAGAGAATATTTAAAGTACATTTTGGTGCAGTACTGTACACTGTAGGCTATTTTATAAAGAATATGCAGTATATAAAATAATGTTTTGATCTGTTATCATATTATTTACATTTTTGTAAATTTGATCCTTAATCAGATTGAGACTGATATTACTCATTTGTCATAATGGAAATATTGAATGCATTGCATTCTGGGATACAGTACTCCAGTGTTTTCTGGTTCCTTATGTTCAGAATAATGTGTGCCATATGCATATTTTCTGTATGAGTTAAAATACCCAGATGATCTGCTACATTTGCCAAAATGTATTAAACAAGTACACTCTGTGTGGAATAATGTGTCCCACAATGCACTGCACTCAACTTAACCGTCCAGTTCCTGTGTGCCAAAATAAAGCAGAAGTGGTAACGGCATAGCATTATCATGGTCAAGACATTTTTACACGGCATTTACAGATATGTTCCAGATAATTGGATGCAATATACTGAATTATAAATGCATATTATAACAGCTGTATAGTACACAGATTGAATGTTTATTACTGCATAATGTGTAGTATTTAAATAAAATAATGATAATTAACTAATTAAATCAAAATCTGTATTTCTTTTTTGTGTGCAAAAACCCCCCAGCTATTTATATATACCTACACTTGCATTAACTATCTTAATATAAATTTTTTATATTTTCAATATTTTGCTTTAGTAATTGATAGTTCCTCTAGAATAGCACTGCGTCCCGTGTGAGAGATGCTGAGGCGTGAGACGTTTGGCCAGAAGATCCTGTTTGTGAATAGAACGTTTGTGCAGCTCTCAGCTCGTCTTTCACGCTCCAGTGTTTAGTTTGGGAAGTATTTGGCCGGGTGTAACAAGTGACAGACCCTTCAGACGCCGACCGGCACAGATGCTTAACAGACCACTCAGCTGGCACATGAACCCAAGTGTATTCCATATGTGAGAGGCTCTCAAGACAGAAATTCACCTCAAGGCTGGCCTTAATCAAAAGATGTTTGTGGAAGGTGTGTGCACGTCTGTTTACATTTCTATATCTCTTATGAAGGTCATGTTTTACATCAAAATAATCAAATTAAAGGACATTTTCTACCCTGTACTGACCCTTTGCAAAGATCCAACCCCCTAAGTTACTATTACTGGGTCTGACAGGCCATCGTGCTCTCACACCACACACCATGTTCTCACGCAGTGAAAAATACATTGCGGACCAGAGGACACTGAGTTACTAAGACAGAGCAGGTTACTTCTGGTATGAAACCCATTTTGTCATTTTGTAAGAAATTCAAACAATAAATACCGTTTTGTGTCTTTAATGTGTCTTGACAGATCATTGTAGCGTCTCAGTGAACCAATCATCTCTTCCTCTTTACTAGTTATAGCACAGAATAAACATGAACATCAAAAGGTGTCTTGTTTTAACTGTGGAAAGACACACCATTTTTCATGTTCAAGCCCATCAAATTTTTATCTACTTTCCTGTGTGGTTTGTTTGTCGAACAAAATTGCAGATTCAGCATTATGATTGGTCAGAACGCCTGTCAATCAAACTTCTGGCGCTGGATCAATTTGGTCTGTTGGAAGGTGTGTTTCTGCTGTGAGACTTCAATGTAAACACCCACTGCTATGATTGGCTAACATCTTTGCATATGAGATAAGTATTACATGTGGAGCTCTCTTGAAAACTCGAAAGAGATCTCAAAAGAGATTCATTGTGCAGTGTAGACAGCGTCTAAAGCAGAAACTGTGACTTATTTACCAAAGAATCCACAGTGAAATGTTCTGAACAAACAAATAAAAAAATCCACATTGTTGAAAAGAAATGATCACTTTCCTAGCATTAGGATCCTTTGGAAGGTAATGTTATTTTTAGTCCAGTTATCCTGTATTGCTCTTCTCTCCTCCTCATCTTACTAACGGTCCAGTGGGCGGGTCATAGACATGTTGATCCTCTTCTGCAGAGGCGGGCCTTTGTCGCACTATGATGTCATAATGTGACAAAATCTGAAACGAAAATCACACACTCACTCTCTCATATACATATATGTGTGCGTGTGAATATAAGTTAAAGTACTAAAATTACTAACTGAAATAATTCTAAAGTTAAAACTGAAATAGAAATATTTTAAAACTATTTAGAAATAAAAAAATAAAAATGACAAGTACATAAAATGACTACAAATTTAAATGAAAACTGAACCTTTAAAAATAAAAGCTACTTTAAAATATTAGAAACTCAAATTATATGTAAATAATACTAAATATAGCCTAGTTTTATACTTTTTTATTGTATATTGTATAGCAAGATTTTATGCTTATAACCATTATATATAATATATATAAAAAAAAGGATATTTTTTCCCCAAATACTCAGATAATTTCAGATACTTTTTGGTCCAAATCAAATTTTCTAATGTGTTTATATGTTGTTGATTCAGAGTTGGTTGATTAGATTCAAGCATCTTTTTTTGAACAATCTTGAATCTCTGTTGGCTGGCGTTTAACTCTAAGCTTTAGTGGGTCTGTGTCTGACTGTGTTTCCTGCTGTTGTTTTGTTTGTGTGTTCGGTAATTTAATATTTGGTATTTTATGTTTGGAGTTCCTCATGTGTCTGACAGGCTTTTGTTTTTGTCAGTGCTGTGAATCACATTTAACACCAGCTTCAGCTTTGAACGGATCATTTCTTACTGTTTTGATCCTCCGTTATTGTCTTCTGGAAGTCTGCTTTTGACTTACCCAAAACATTTCAATCCAAATGCACTGAAATATACAGAAATATCAATGCCAAATCGGGATAAGAGGCATGTGTCTTCCGTGTAGTTTGGCTCAGATTCTGAGCTTTATTTTGGCAGTGGACAAACCACATGATCAAAACAGAGTGAACGGCTACTCCCTACCAAGATCCTGTATCTTTCTATTCCTGTTGATAGGACTCTGATAAATGGGAATGACAACAATGCAAAGATTTCTTTATTTTTGTTGAAGTTTTGGTGGTGTGAACATGGTCTTTCAGGAGGCAGCAGTCATGTTTTAGCTGTGTTTTGTGTGCTGAGCTCAAAGACCCTCATACAGCCTTTAGAGTCATCCAGATAATTACCGGATTACTGTTAGGCTTTGTTAATCGTGCTTTTATTGTTTAAACAGTGTTTTTATTAACCTCAATGGCAAAAATACTACCTTTTTAGCTAGATTTAACCTGATGATACTTGAAATTTAAATTTATGAAAATAAACCAAATATAATACTGTATTTATAGTTATTAATTAAATATTAATTATAAATGTTAAAAAAAATGTTTATTTTGTGTTGAAACAAAAAAAAAAAAATTCAACAGTATTAATTAAATACCAGGATCAAAAAAAGTATATAAATACTTGTGTTTTTTTGCATAGACAAAAACAAACAAACAAACACAACCATTTATGTATATTCTATATCAGAGGTGCCTAAAAGTGAAGAGCCTTAATTTTATGAAGCTACGAGAATACTTTTTGTTTTCTTTGCAAACAAAAGGTATTCTTTTAGCTTCATAACAATACGGTTGAACCACTGATGTCACATGGACTATTTTAATGATGTCCTTACTACCTTTCTGTTCCTTGAATATGGTAGTTCCCTGGCTGTCTATGCAGCGCCAGAAAGCTCTCGGATTTCATAAAAAAATATCTTAATTTGTGTTCTGAAGATGAATAAAGGTGTTACGTGTTTGGAACACCTTGAGGGTGAGTAAACAAAGACAGAGTTTTCATTTTTGGGTGAACTAGCCCTTTAAGTTGTAGGTTGGAATTGAGGTTGCATTGCCGCCTCCATTTGATTTACACACAGGGATTGAGGAAACTAGAAAGAGGCCTTGGTGGTCAGCCTTAATCTGTAGTATTTAGTGATGTGATGACCTCGACTACAGCTGGTGCAGATAGATCATGGCATGTCACGACAGCTCGTGACCTCAGATTAAAGAGGATGTGAAGAGTCACAGTCTTCCTCAGAAAATCAGATAACATTCAAAACCAAGACATTGAGCATGTTTACATGCATCTTACAGCAGTTATGCCTATTTTAACAATGTGTACGGTTATTTAAATTCTTTTAATTCTTTTTATCTGTGAAAAGTCATAAAAAAACTTTTCTTGTGTTGGCAAGTTTTTATAATAAATGTCTGATCGTTTTCGTATTGATGTGCATGTGTACACTTTCATTGAAAATATTTATTTTCTGCAAAAATCTTTATTTTCTTTAATAAATCAATAAATCTGTTAACATTTTGAGTACATATCTCATGATTGAGAAAAAAAGCAAAACAATTGCATAAATATTTATATATTTTTGCAATATATATATATTTTTAAAGATTTGTTTACATTGTTGTAGTTTGCAAATTGTGCAAAACTTGTTCATGCCACAAAAAAGAAAAATGCCTAAACAAAACTTTTTTTGTAACAAATAAAAAAGGTATTTTTTTATATTGTATATATATATATGTGTGTGTGTGTGTGTGTGCTAGGATAAAACATGTTATTAATAAAAATATTTTATTAATTAGAACCTCTCTCTATAACAAAAAAAATAAATGTAATTTTTTATAGTTTGTTTAATGTAGCTTGCAAATCTTTATTAGCAACTTGTTTTTGCCACAATATGTTTTTTTTTTTTTTTTTTTTTTTTTTTTTTAAACAGCAATAAAGCAAATAAAGATTTTTAAGCTACGAGAGTGTACAGGTAATGAGATTTTTTTGGGGGGGATTGTAGATAAAACATGATCCGTACGGACCAGGCCACACGGTTCGGCACGCATGCGAACTGTTATGTTTAACCCTCATAGAGTGAAAGTTTATCATTTGCACGTTTTCTCTTGCCAATTTACACGTTCAAGCAATTTTAACTTGCGCTATTTTCTGTGCGCTTAGCCGCTGCCACTCATACCTGAAGTGCGCACACGCAGATAGAAAGACATCGTGTGAACTCCTAATTGATTCCTCTTTCACATACACACAAAGTTATGTTAAAATACCAATTTTGGCAAGTATTCTAAATGCAGTCGGTTATGTCTTAAGTGAAAGTAAACAGCTGAGAAAGAAACCGGATGCGTGTCAGTATTAGGCCCGTGCATTTGGTCTTAAAGTGACAGCAGCCAATAAATACTGCTTTTGTCTGCTAATCAAATAACACCACAGCTTTAACAAAGATTAATCTGTATTTAACTTGTATTTAAAGATGTGCAAAATCTGGTAATCTACATTGATCTGTCTTAACCCTTTAGCGCGTACGATCACACCGGTGTGATCAGTCTTGGCTGGTCCCTGAAGCGTACGATCACACCGGTGTGATTAGAACTTTCAGTGCGTCACGTCATCAACTGCTAAATTTAAATCCGCTTTGGCTGGCGCAGAGCCAGATCGGATGCGCTGAGCGCTGGACATATTATCACAAATATTCAGTGTTTTCAACCATATAATGCTTATTTTAGGTTTCAGATATTTAAAAACACATAAGTACTTGCGAAACCATACATTTACAGTTTGTAAAATACACGCTGATGTCTATGGAAACGGCAATAATGACCCTAACAAATATAATTTGACTACATGTTTTTATTGATATCATATACAGATTGTGTAGGTAACTATAAAGTTTACTCTGCCCTTCTCCGAGTTTACCGGAGACCTACTTTAATGTGTTTTCGGGAGGAGAGGATGAATTTGCGTGTTGTAAATCCCACAGCTCGGGTTCAGCGCGAACTAACATGGCGGCGCCCATCACCCGGTATAGATTAACTAACACGGTCGATATAAAAGTGTTTAAACTACCAAATATATTTACTTGCACATATTTTAGAATCGGAATATCAGATATACCATAATATAGTGAGCATGTTTGTGTGAATATTTTGAATAAAACAGGAAAAGCGAAATAAAAGCGATCCATGTGTCATACAGATCTATTTTGGCTTTGGTGTGTCACATGACAAGCATGACGCGTCGCCATGGAAACAGTAAGGCGGCACACTCTAAATAACGGTCGCCTGAAAAAGAACTCACGCCGGGGTCTCAGCTTGAATATTTTAAACTCACGTGCGAAAGGGTTAACATCAAGCTTCGCTTATATCATCTTTCCAATGGCAACAGAAATGGCTGCAGAAACGTGGAAGGCATTAGCTAGTATTTCTCACAATGTAGATTTCTTCCATCAGTGCTGCCTAAGAAGAATACTGCGCATTTAATACTATAAACACATTACTAATGAGGAAGTCGTGTGATGAAGCAAAATGCCAAGCTTTAGTACAATGATTCCACACCACCGCCTGTGGCTGGCCAGACACATTATGCAGATGGAAAGCAGCCACGTCCCAAAGAAGGCGCTTCAGTGGGTCCCAACTGGAGGACGGCAATCCAGGGTCGACCACGATTGACCTGAACCCTTATCAATGACCTCAGATCCCTTAAAATCATGTGGGATGAAGCCAAAGATCAGGCCCTTGATCGCATTGGCTGGAGAGCTCTTGTCGCCCAGTACACTTCTAAGTGTGGGTGGAGAAGAAAGTAAGAAATGTTGGTGAAAACGTTTAACTTAATCCCCACCGATCTTTGCTTTAGAGGTAATTTGCGATCAGTTGAAAGTAATCTCAAGCATCATCAACATATCAAAACTGATCTTTGATTTGTTTCTTTTCATTAAACCTTCACATGTGTTTAGAAATGCACTCAGTAATGACCTGCAATTCACCCCAAAGAACAGATGTGTGTGTGCAGGTGCGTCAGTATGAGCAAGAATTACTGCGGAAGCTCCTTTTCTATGCCTGTAGTTGTTGTTGGGTGTATTCATGCTGCAGTGAACTACTATTACTGCATACCAATCTAATTTAATAAGCCTGAATATAATTATTTTTGAAAACGTTCCAAACTTGAATGGAAATAATGAAGCGTGACAAAAAAACAAAAACAAAAAATGGAATCATTGTGTTGGAAAAAGGATCACCCCCTTGTGTCAGTATTTTGTTGAACCACCTTTTGCTTTAGACTTTGCAATATTTGCTCACTCTTCTCTGCAGAACTGCTCAAGTTCAGCTAAATTTAATGGTGAGTGTTTGTGGACTGCAGTCTTCAAGTCATTCCACAGATTTTCAGTGGGGTTAAAGTCTGAGCTCTGACTAAGCCATGCAAGGAAGTTCAACTTTTTCTCCTTCAACCACTGTGTGCTCAGTTTTACTGTGTGCTTTGGGTCATCGTCATGTTGGAAGGTAAACCTTCTTCCCATTGACAACTTTCTGGCAGAGGGTAGCAGATTTTCCTCAAGAATTTGATGGTATTTTGTCCCATACATTTTTCCTTCTATCCTGACAAGTGCTCCAGTCCCTGCTGCAGAGAAACACCCCCATAACAGGATATTACCACCTCCATGCTTTACTGTAGGAATGCTGTTATTTGGATGGTGAGCTGTATTGGATTTATTGTTTGGTGTTGAGGCCAAATAATTCAATTTTAGTCTCATGTGGCCTCAGAATCTTCAAGGTGCGTTTTGGCAAAGCTCAATCGTGACTGCATGTGACCTTTCTTGAGGAGTGGCTTTTTTCTTGCAGCCCTCCCATACAAGCCACATTTGTGGAGAATTTGTGATGTTGTCATATGCACACAATGACCACTCTGTCATAAATTCCTGCAACTGCTTCAGAGTTGCTGTAGGCCTCTTCGTAGCCTTTCCTCCTGGCTCTTTTTATCCAGTTTGGAGCAACACCCTGATCCAGGGAGGGTCTGTGTTGTACCAAATACATTCCACTTCTTAATAGTAGACCTCATTGTTCTTCTAGGCATTGATAAAGCCTTTGAAAGTTTTTTTTTTTTTTTTTTTTGTATTCATCTCCTGACTTGTGCCTGTCCACAGCTTTATCCTGGATATCTTTTGAAGGTGCCTTGCCAGCCATAGTTGATTGCTTCAGTTGAACTACCAAGGACTGAAATGCTCCAGAAAAGCTCTTTTCATGCTGAGCTAATCAAAATTGACCACAGCTGATCACATCTGAAAGTTAAATGGCTTTGTGATCCTTTGAGAAGGTTATTAGCTCCACCTGATGTTAATTTTTTGGATGGAGGTGATTCTTTCTCCAACTCGGTGATTGTTTTTTTATTTTTCAGTTTTTTTTCTGACTTGTTGTTGTTGTTATATTTTTATAATGTTATAAGTTGCACTGAGTAAATACAGCTGGATAAAACAAAAACTCTGTCCGTCTTGTTGCAAAGCAGCAAAATGTGATTATTTTAAAGGGGGGTGATTCTTTTCTATACCCACTGTATTTACTGTCATATTATTTATTAATATTTTGAATTAGCTTTTTAAAAATCTTTTTAGCTTTTTTTTTTTTTTTTTTTTTTTTTTTAGTAAACATTTCAGTTAGTTGCCAGTTTAAGTTTTAAGTGTAAGTTTTCTTCTAACATTTTTATTTCGGCTTTATTATTATTATTATTTAAATATTTCTTTCTAGCTTTAATGCTTTATTTTAGTTTTTAGTAATTTTAGTAATTTTTTTCAGTTTTTATTTGATTCATTTTTTAATTATTTCAGTATTTATTTATTTATTTTATTTCTGCTTTAGTTCAATTACAAAAAAAACTTGTTTTTATAGTTTTATTTAACAATAACAACACTGGAACATTAGTCTGGATTCATTCTACACACAATGTGGTGTGAATTGTGTAAATTGGTGTGAAAAGTTGACAACAATGGGACTGTATCTAAACCCCAAAAGTTGCTTAATGGCTAAAACTAATACACAGTATGCTTACGTTATTTATAAACAACAAATCCAAAAATATAAACCAATATTAATATTGATTTTTATCGATATAATATAAATCAATAAATGGATAGTGAGGCAGATAAATATTATTTGTGCTGCAAGTAAAATTAATTTTCATATTTAGTCAATAGAAAGCAAAGATGACGTTTGGCGTGTACATATTCATGAAAAACCTGTATGATCACCTTTTTCTGACTTTCTCAGCATTTTTGTCCATACAATGATAATAAATGGGGTCCAACATTTTTTGCACCACATTTACTAAAATATCTTCTTTTGTGCTTCACAGAAGAAAGTCATACAGGTTTGAAGGATGTGATTTTGAGTATTTTGGGGGCAAACTATCCCTTTAACTGAAACTAGACTAAAATAACACTGAAATATGTCTGAAATTGCTATTGAAATACATCATATTTTGAGAGACAAGCTGCGCTCCTTCGCTGCTTCCTCATACCTCCTTATTTGGTAATAATGAGACCATAATGTGCTATTACCCATGGGGCTTTTCCATGTCTAATCCACTATCTCTACTTTAGTTGAGAGCGTGACTTGCTGTTTTTCATTAGTTTTCATTTGTGCCCGACATGATTAACATAACCTCCGAGACTCGATGATGTGCGCTGCATTTTAATGAACTGACCGTGGCTTTTAATAACGCCTGGGCTTGAAATCTAATAATACGCCGCTTATCCATATACACACCCGTCCCTTTACACACAGCCACAGACTGAATGGTTTGTCAAATCATATTAGGGGATTCCTCATTACCTTGATACCAAAACTGTGCTTCACAGTCGGACTGATTGTGAGCCGCTGCTTGAGCTGAGAAAATATATCTTGATATTTTCTGTAAAGATGCACCAGTTGCAATTTCTTTGGTCGAATCCAATTTCTGAATTTTTTATTTATTTTTTTGTAAGTGTGACCAGCTGATAAAGATTTTTACAGATTCAGATTTTCTTTCTAAGAACTATAAATGACAGCATATGTCTATACTTTTTTCAATGCAGAAATTGTTAAACATTACAATTCCCCCAATATGGACTAAGTTACAGATGATCTCACTTAACTCTCAAAATAAAGTGCTCTGTGACTGCAAAGAGGTAGAAATGAGTTGCTGTATATAACAAGACAGACGTCATTTCCCACTATGTTTATAAATGCCCCCCCCCCCAACCTTATTAAATCTTTCACATCTAATTATTACGTTGTTTCAATGAATTAATTCATTAATAAGTTATTCAAAAATAATAAGAAACTGTAGAGTTGTTACCATTCAAATGAAAGCAGTATCAACAAACTCCATCTTTCCACTGAAGTTATAATAATATTATAATAATAAGTGGCTTTAGATGTATATGCACAGACTGTTTGATGAAGCTGAGGTGCCATAAATGCATTTACACCACAAAATTTCAAATGCATAAATAATTTAATTAGAGCAATATTTTAAATACAGGTGCATCTCAATAAATTAGAATGTCATGGAAAAGTTCATTTAATTCAGTAATTCAACTCAAATTGTGAAACTCGTGTATTAAATAAATTCAATGCACACAGACCGAAGTAGTTTAAGTCTTGGGTTCTTTTAATTGTGGTGATTTTGGCTCACATTTAACAAAAACCCACCAATTCACTATCTCAACAAATTAGAATATGGTGACATGCCAATCAGCTAATCAACTCAAAACACCTGCAAAGGTTTCCTGAGCCTTCAAAATGGTCTTTCAGTTTGGTTCACTAGGCTACACAGTCTTGGGGAAGACTGCTGATCTGACAGTTGTCCAGAAGACAATCATTGACACCCTTCACAAGGAGGGTAAGCCACAAACATTCATTGTAATTTTTTTTTATAAGATTAATGTTTTAGATAATTTTTTTTTAACATACAAATAAGAAATGTTGGGGAAAAACTCAATGCTTTTAAATTATTGTTATAATGAGTGAGTCATTTAGTCATTCATTCAACCGATTTGTTCAAATGGCTGATTCAGAAACAAGGCAAGTGACTGTGTTCATGAATAGGTCTCTGAATCATTTGTTCAACAACATGGATTCCTTCAGTTGTTCTGAGACACAACAGTTCTGCTGATTGGAACTATTTTTGCGAAATTGAGCAAAAACAGTCAATATTGTGTCTAACGTGTAAGTCTTAATTTTAACCAATTGTTTATTGACCTACTATTGTATAAAATCAGTGTACATTGCATTCATGTCGATATTCGGGGAAACATCTTGGTCATTATGTTGCTTTTTTTTTCTACCGCAGTATGCATCTATAACTTTCTGTGAATGCTGTTGCGCTCATTTGTTTTGATGTCTCTCTCATACATTCACATACTGTAGGTTGCACAAGCCTCATCTGGCACAAAATTAATTTATTATCAGTCGCCGTTTACACAGATTAAGATTCTTTGGGGCATCTTTGGAGAATCTTTCAATGACACCTAGAGTACCCCCCCACCACCACCCAGTGTAAGGTGGTGCCCTAAACTAACAGTATTGTTGATGACCAGTTTTTATATTTCCGAAATGTTTAATCCACACCATTATGTGAAATCTATTTAGTCACATTAGTGTTTCTAATGCTAAAATAGAATTATTGTTGTGTTTTATTGGATTCAAAGGTAGATTGAACAAAATTTGAATAAAAAGCAAACTTTGGGAACAATTAGAAACTATTTTGACGTCAATAACAACAGAGACTGTGGAAAAGTACATAAAAACAATGTCAGCAAGAATGTAAGCTGTTATCAAGGCCAAAGGAGGCCATAGAAAATAAAAATATATTTTTTATAATATTTTTATTATGTATGAATAAAGACTGTTTAGTTGTTTCAGTCTGTTATTTGCCAAATAAATAATTCAAAACTGATTGGCAAGTGCATTTCAAAAGTCTCGCAACCACCCACACGCCCTAGCAACCACTCAGAACACATAGCAACCATATTGGAGCACTTCGGGGCCACATAGCAACACCTTAGCAACCATTCAGAA